>NW_006399862.1:56835-68766 GCF_000299155.1 Elephantulus edwardii
CACAATCAGCCCCAGGCCTAGTTTTCACAGCTGATTATTATTAATGTATCTTGATTGTATGCTTCACCAATTTTGGATGATTAAACGTGTCAGAATTCTTCCATTGAATCATCTTTGGTTTTAGCTAATGTAGCACGTATTTGAACAATGGTTATAAAACAAGTCTCTCTTGTACATATATGGAGAGTGTCCTATCATAGCAGGATAGGTCTTGACATGGTCTTTTTAACTATGAATGCAGCACCATCCTTCTTCAATTTTTCATTCCTGGCATATTAGGTCATATTGTTGTCTGCTTCAAAATGGTTCATGTCAGCTCAATACTGCTTAGAATGAAGCAGGAGTGGCATCTACTTCCTAAGCCACATGCCTCTGGAAACTTCATGAACTTTGAGAAACGACAATAGTTAGAAAGGCTTCAGGTCTTTTGCTCATAGGTTTGCTGTGAGTCATACTTGACTCGATGGCAATCAACAACAACAGTGCTTAGAATGTTGATTATTATATACATCATTTCATTTTTCACAACTTCCAATTTTTCTAGATTCATACTTTGTGCATTCCATGTTCTAATTTTTAAATGATACTTGCAGCTATTTCTCCTCATCCTTGAGTGACGCCCAGCTTGAAAATACAGTATGGACTCGAGATGCTGGCAAGCACCGGATCAGAGACAATAAGGATTACATCTCAACATCAAGAAGAAAAAGAATTCCTCACCACAGGGGAGAGAGGCAGCATCACGATAGAAGGAAAAAATATTTGAACTGTCAATTTTTTTCATTTTACTTTGATCCACAATCAACATTCTTTGTTCCAGCAGTCAAGAAATCAAAAGGTAGGTTGAGTTGGAAAAGTCTGCTGTCAAGGAGCTCTCCATAATAATAAATAAAGATGATGTCAACTTAAGGACAAAGTCCTCCTGATTCAGGGCATAGTCTTTCCAATCACTTGCTATGCATCTGCGAGCTGGACAATGAATAAGAATGACAGCAGATGATTGGATACCTTTTAGTTATCATGTTGCAAAAGAATACTGAATATCCCTGGGGCTACAAAAGGGATGAACAGATATATGTTAGAGAAAGAGAAGCCAGAATGCTGCTTGGAGGAAAGGAAGATGAAACTTCATTTCACACACTTTGGACATGTTGTTAGGAGGGACTATTTCTTAAAAAGGTACGCTATGCTTGGAAAAGTGGAGGGTCTGTAATGTTGAATACCTTCAACCAAGTAGATTGACACAGAGACTGGGCTCAAGTATAACAGAGATAGTTAGGATGGCACAGAATAAGGTAGAGTTCAGATCTGTTCATTGAGTTACAATGAGTCATATTCTAAGGCACTTAGAAACAGCAACAACAATCATTGCTAGTGAAATAGAAGAAATTTTCTGGCTTACTGCTGATTTTCAATCTTTATGAATGCACTTGAAAGACATAAAATACCATATACTAAGTATATCTTTATTATGCTTCAATTTGTGGTAGACAAGGTAAGCTTTGGGCTCTCAAAATACACAAAATATCAAAATATACATCAAAGTATACTGTTCATCAGATGAAATTTCTTTAAAGAGTACTTGGTATTCATAGTATCTCTGAGTTAAATGCCTGGAGTATCCAACTGCATATTGCTAGCCACGAACATTCCTCTTTCTCTTGTTCCCTCTTGTTGAGGGTTTTACACTGTACAAGAAAAGTCTTAGAAGAAAAATGATGGGAATTCAAATGCTTGTGTTTATTTATTAAAAATTTATGGAAAGTGAGATAGTCTCAGAAATTCAGATTGTCTTGGCTGAATCCTTAATGAACATTTCAGGATCTTAAAAAAATATAGTCAATTTAGGTTGAAAATGCAGAGAAATGAGTGGGAACACATTTTTGCTTTATCGAAAACTTTTTATTTCTTATATAAACACTTCTCGTTTAAATGTTTAATGTAGCATTTTTATTGTACCTACTTTGTTGCAATATTTTTCTCAGATATTATTTCATATTCTGTAGGTTGTATTTGTTACTATGTAGAAAATAGTCCAAGTGTGCATATCTAATCTCAGATATTTTAGCTTCAGATAGTACTGAAAATAATGTAATATCTGTTGCACATGTGATGCTTACATATGGTGAATATTTTAATGTAGTGGAACAAAAACCCTACAACTTGGTCAAATTTCAGGAAATAAAAAGCTGCATTCAGTGTTTATCATTTTGATGCATTTCTACAAAGAATGCTTTATTATAATTTTTCAAATATGGTTAGAGGAAACAAACCTAACCAGTGCCTTGGTTTTGTTCCTGAAGAAGATGACAGTTTGTGACATGAATGGACAAGCAAGCGAATAAACACAATATAAAGGACTAAATGGCTCTTAGTTGATTGATAATAAGCTTGAATGGGATTTTAAAAAAGAAAATCAATTAAGATGAAACAAACCAAAACCAGGAAGGAACTCTGGTGGAGGACCAGAGTGGATAAGAGGGTTGTGCTATCAACTCAAAGAAAGAGGGTCAAATCCACCAGCTGCCCCCCAGGTAAAAGATAAACAATCTCCTCCCATGTGATTTACAGCCTCTAAAAGCTTGCTGCAGGGTCAACTATGAGTTGGTTCTGACTTAAAGGTCACAAGTGTGAGGCTCTGGTTTTGGAGTTTGTTGTTTGGTTTTTGTTTTGTTTTGTTTTTCTTTGTTTCCTGGATTAAAATAAAAGTACTAAAGTGCCCAACAGTGAGTAAATGCAAATGGATGAAAAATAGTACTAAGAGGAGATTGTTGTTGTTGTTGTTATGTGCCATCGAGTTGCCTGAGACTCATAGCAACTCTATGTACAACAGCCCCAAACCCTGCTCTATCCTGTGCCAATCTTATTGTCTCTGACATACCTAACCTCATTACCCCAGTCACTGAATCAATCCATATCATTGAAGATCTTCCTCTCTTGGGCTGTCCCACCAACCTCCCAAGCATGACAGCCCTCTCCAAGGACTGGTCCCTCCTTGCAACATGTCCAAAGTATGTCAGACAGAGCTTCAGAATCCTTGCCTCCAAAGAGCAGCCTGGCTTCACCCTTTCCAGGACAAACCTGTGCTTTCCCTTAGCTGTTCAACACCACAGCTCAAAGACATCAACTCTCCTTCTAACACCCCTAGTCATTGTCCAGCTCTCTGATGCATAACATGTGATTGCAAAGCCCGTGGCCTATAACAGAAGGGACTCAAAACATAGCAACTGGAAAAAACAGACTGGAGCATGACGGAGATGGTGAGGGTGGGCAGAATAAGCAAAGTTTCAATCTCTTATTCACAGGTTAGCTCTGAGTTGTAGTTGGCTCACAGGCATCTAACAACAATAATATGAATATCAACATACATAAGTTTACCAGTATTGTTTAACCATATTGTTGTTAGTTGTTGATATGTGTCGTCGAGTCGTTTGCGACTCATAGCGACCCTATGTACAACAGCCCTAAATCCTGCTCTATCCTGTGCCAATCGCATTGCCTCTGACACACCCATCCTGATTACCCCAGTCACTGAATCAATCCACCTCATAGAGGGTCTTCCCCTCCTGCGCTGTCCCTCCACCCTACCAAGCATGATGTCCCTCTCCAAAGACCCGTCCCTCCTGGCAACATGTCCAAAGTATGTCAGACGAAGCCCCAGAATCTTTGCCTCCAAGGAGTGGCCTGGTTTAACCCTCTGTAGGATGAAAAAAAATTCATTTAAATGTAAAAATATTTTACTGTAAAATATTTCTAATGAGAATGAAAGCAGTCAATTTGTCATAAGCTGTAAATTTATTTCTAGTAGTATATTTATGGAAATGATCACATGATTTTATAAAATTTTATAATTAACTAGAAAAATATGTACTACATGTATTTGCAATTTATTGTTGTTGTTATATGCCGTTGAGTCGCCTGTGACTCACAATGACCCTATGTACTACAGTTCTGAAGCCTGTTCTGTCCTGAATCAGTCTCACTGACTCTGAAACACCTACCTCTTTTGCTCAAGTCACTGTATCAATCCATCTCACCTGGGTCTTCCTCCCTGCGCTGTCACTCCACCCTTCCAAGCATGAAGTCCTTCTCCAAGGATGGGTCCCTCTTGGCTACCTGCTCTAAGTATGTGACATGGAGTTTCACATCTTTGAAAAGATGATTGGGAAGGTAGGTAATTTTACAACAATGAATTATTATTATTTTTTTAAAAGTGAACTGGAGGAGGAGGAATAGAGGGCAAAGTGGTAAAATGTACTAGAATGAATGAATGAAAATCTAAAGTCTCTGTTAATGTTCATTAAAATCACAATTAATATAAATTTTTTCTTAAAAAAAGATCCTAGCCTTCAAGGAGAAACTTGGTTTCAGCCTCTCCAAGACAAACCTATTTGCCTTCTTGGCAGTTCATAATATGTTCAAGAATCTTTTCCAGCTTCATAACTCAAAGGGATCAATTCTTTGTCTGCCATCCTTAGTCACTGCACAGGTTTCTGATGAATAGCAAGCAATTGCATGGCCTGGATCAGAAGCACCTTAGTCTCTAGACTGACATCATTGCTTCTCAGTATTCTGGAGAGGGCCTTAGCAGCAGATTTTCCCAGTGCAATTTGTCTTTTGATTTCCTGACTGCTGGTGCCAAGACTGTTGACTCTGGAGCTGAGAAAACAGTAATTAATTGTTAATAACCTCAATCTCTTCTTCATCTATGATGTTGCTGCCTATTGGCCCAGAGGTGAAAATATTTTTCTTCTTGATGTTGAGTTTCAATCCATATTGATGACTTTGATCTTCTGCAACAGGCACTTCAGGTCCTCTTCACTTTCAGCAAGCAAGGTTGTGTCATCTCAACAATAGGTTGTTGATTGGTCTTCCTCCAAGTCTGATGCCACATTCCTGCTCACAAAGTTTAGCCTCCCGAATAATCTGTTTTTCATATAGATCAAAAAGGTATGGAGACAGGATGCATCCCTGACTCACTCCTTTGCTGATTTTGAACCATGTAGTGTTTCCTTGCTCTGTTCTGAGAATTGCTTCCTATTCTGACGATGGCTTTCGCCTAAGTACAATCAAATGTTCTGGGATTCCTATTATCCTCAAGGTTAACCACAATTTGTTGTGATCCACACATTCAAATGCCTTTTCATAGTCAATGAAACACAGATAGACAATCTTCTGGTACTCTTTGCTTTTTTTGCTTAAGATTGCCATTTTTGGGGAAAACCTATAATGAAAAATTAATCTAAAAAGTTTTCCAAATCTTGTTTAAAATTATGCTTCTGATAAAACAAACCTTTAACTTTTTTATTTTCCTTTTAAAATAACCCATAGGTTATTTGTGATGCTTTTACGCAGAAAGAAGAAAAATTGCGTCCACCACGTTATTGAGTTGATATTAAAAACATTTGTCTTGAAAGTAACCTTTTGTCTGTTTACCCAATGAACTGCTAATCTGCAGAAAATCTGATTAGCTCCATCCAGAGCCAGATTGAATGTAGTGGAGACAAACTTTATGTGTAATTGCATAGGCAGAATTGCTTCTCCTTTTCACACACTTATCTTCTTACTATCATTCTTTATACATTTCAGGACAAACTCAATCACTTTAATACAATTGATCTTAAAATTTATGGCAACAGTGATCAGAGCCAGTACAGTAAAATAGATTGTGTTCCCTTATAAAATATTTATTCAGTGCTTATAATCGCTTCTGTTTGTCATCTGGTGGGGAAAAATAAGTATTTGTAAAATCATTGCAATCTTCTAGTGACAATGCTGATAATATGAGGAAATAAGCATGGAAAAATTAGCTGAAAATATGCAATGTGAAATTGGAGACAAAGCAAGCATATATTAAAGACTTTGTAAAAATTGATATTTTTTTTCCCTTGAGGAAAAAAAAATCCCACTCAACTCTCTTTTCTCCATAAAAACCAATCTTCCTATTTGTCAGGGCACCGAAAGGAGCTGTAAGCATGTTTGAGACATTCATTTTAAAAACTCAGTCCATCTTTGACAGACAAATTGCTTGTTCAGTGCAGAGAAATCCAAACGACAGATAATGATCCCCTTTAGTTAAGCAATTGCTCTTGTGGTGATGTTGCTGTGCTGGTGTTGGAAAGAACTTCAGAAAAATGTTTTGCACTTAAAAGGCATTTTTTTTCCTTATAGAAACATTGATTTCCCCCTAATCTCCATTAGAAATAGTAAAATAAACAAACATTACAAATCCTTTAAAAGATGGCTACATTATTTGTATGTCTGTGGCATAATCAGTCTCAGAACCCGTGGTTAGTCTACTTAGATTCCCCACTTTAACAGTGTATCATTAAGGATCCATTTACTAGTGGCAACTAGAAAGATATGTTCCTAGGAGAATATTCTTTCTGAAGAATTTTTTTTAAAATGTCAGTCCAGATTGAAATAATGAATTCAACAACCAAGTTTTATAACTCATGAGCCTTTCTCACATTAAATATTTTCCATCTTTCTCTAAGGTTAAGTGATTATGTGTCCTTCATGGGATTTTCATGAAGACCATATTGTAAAATTCATCTAGCAAGAGAGTAACCAGAAAAATGAAGAACCCAGAATTCTTAATCCTGTTTGGATCTTGTCAGGAAGCTGTTGCAAGGGATAATATATTAAGAGTAAACAAGATTATCTATCTCATAAGAATGACCAACAGTTCTCATCTGTAGTACTGCACACATTGGAGTTAGCACAAATAATAGGTAGCCATGATAGAAAGGCAACTCTTATATAAACACAATAAACAACTAATTGTTGATGATGATTTGAGCTCATTGCTCCTAATTTTGCAAAACAAAAATGCTTCCTAGTGACCTTCTTAAATTGTAAAATAGAACACTTTTACTTAACCTCTTTGGATTTTTTACATTAACATTTTACTTTTTGTAATTAAGTCAAATGGTGACGTGATCTGTCTTGCAATTTCTCAGCAACTTACTTAGAAGAGGACTTAGTGTGAATAAATAAGGAAATAGATATATGTCATTCCTTAGAAATCAAGTGAAAACTTTGCCTTCATGTTTTTCTTCATTAGAATTATTAACCTAAATGTGACATCTTGGACTTAACTAATCTAATAATAAAGCTGGTGATAGAATAATAGAATTCTGTACAATCAATGATTTATTGATAGCAAATAATTTTCATAAGAAATATGAATGCAGGTTATACACATGGATTTCACCTGATGGGATGCACAGGAATCAGACTGATTACATCTGTGGAAGGAAGTGTTGGAGAAATTCAATATCAGCAGTAAAAACTAGGCCAGGTGCTAATTGTGGAACAGACCATCAACTGCTCATATGCAAGTTCAAATTAAAACTAAAGAAGGTTACGTCATATCCATAGGAATCAAAATTTGATCTTGAGTCTATCACCCATGAATTTAACAACCAACTCAGGAATAGGTTTGAGGCCTTGAACACTAATGAACGAAGACCTGATAAGCTATGGGAAGAAACCAAGAATATTGTTGATGAAGAATATAAAGAAGGAAGAAGAAAAATACAAATGACAGGAGAAGCTCTGAATATTGCACTAGAGCACTGAAAAGCCAAAGCAAAGGGAAGAAATCAAGAAGTTAAGGAGCTGAATAGAAGATTTCAAAGGGCCACTCAGGAAGACAAGGCAAAATATTATCATGTACAAGGAGCTACAGTCAGAAAATCAAAAGGGCTGGACTCACTCATCATTCCTTAAGCTTAAAGAATTAAGGAATAAATTCAAGCCACGAGTTGCACTGCTTAAGGATGCTATGGGCAGAATATTGAATGACTGAGGAAGCATTAAAAGAAGATGAAAGGTGTATACAGAGTAATTGTAACCAAAAGGAATTGGCAGACACAGAAGTTAAATGGAAGATAATATATGGACTCACCAATTTCAGGACCTGGATTATCTTTATGTATGTATAAGAATGATAGTATGGAGTTTATCTTTCCACATTACTTTTCTAGCCCTTATTTGATGCTGTCATGTAGATTGGTGGGACTATACTATTGTAGTGTGTTGGGCTATTCATGAGAGGATTGGCTATCTATTATTCCATGAGGAGATTCAACAATCTCAACAATCTGCAAGGGGATTGGCTAGTCTTACCAATAAAATGAAGATCTCTAGCTGAAGAAAATAAATTACCCCCTCCCAAAGAGATAGAACTCCTCCCCCAGTCAGAGAAGAGAGACCTCCCCACCCAGTGAAATGTAGAACCCATTTTGGGATGGCAGCCCCAGTGATGGGTAAACAGGAGAATTGATGTGAAAAGGGGCTTTGGTGAGGAGAGCCAATATTAGCAGGACTGAGCATTTTGTTAGACATTGGGAGAGGAAAACCAATATTAGTCAGACTGAGAACTTGGGAACACTACAGGGCTCAAGGCTGAGGTGCCTGTGTGCACTTTTTGGGAGCTATCTTGACTGTACTCTGTTATTAACCTGAATTATAATCTTTTGACGTCTCTAATATGGTTCTGTGTGGTCTGTGAGCTATCAGATTGGATTTTCGATCCAGCAAAATAGTAAGATAGGTATTGAGACGAGCAGACAGAGGTATGGGAGAATAGGGATATGTCTGATCTTATGAAATTGATTTTATGTTACTGATGCTGTGGGCGAAGATAGTTTTTCCCTGTGAAATTGGTAAAGGCCAGATATGATGCTTCTCAGGTTGCTCTTTTTAAAGATAGCAACATCAAAAACAATTTTAATGTAAAGGGAAGATAAGAAAGAGTGAGATGGTATTTCAATGTGGTTTTGATTTTATCTCTCTTATTGTCAGTGATTTGGAGCATTTCTTTTTATGTGTCTGTTGAACATCCAAATATCTTCCTCTGTGAAAATTCTTTCCACGCCTTTTGCTGATTTTTTTATTGTATAATCAGTCTTTTCCTTGTAGAAGATCTGTAGGATTCTGTAAATGTTTTGTATGAGACCCTTGTCTGAAAAAGTATTGCCAAATTAAAATCTGTTCTTCAGATGATCTTGACATTCAAATGAAATATATTTAAGATCATATCTTCATTCTCGTGGACTTATTTTAATTTTCTTTGGCCTCAATTTGAACTTGCACATAGATATGGAATTGGCAGAAGTTAAAGCAGGATTTAGAAGAGGCCATTGCACCAGCGATATCATAGCTGATGTCAGATGGATCCTGGCTGAAAGTAAAGAATACCAGAAAATGTCCATTTATACTTTATTGGCTATGGAAAGGCTTTGACTAGGTAGATCATAACTAGTTATGGCTAACATTGAGAAGAATGGGAGTCCCAGAGCATTTAATCATACTCACTCAAAACCTAGAACTAGATCAGGAGGTTGTTGTGTGAACAGAGCAAGGGAACACTGTTGTTATTGTTATGTGCCATGAAATCACCTGCAACTTATAGCGACTCTATGTACAACAGCCCTAAACCCTGCTCCACTCTGTGCCAATCATATTGTGTCTGACACACCTAGCCTCATTACCCCAGTCACTGAATCAATCCATCTCATTGAGGGTCTTCCTCTCTTGTGCTGTCCCTCCACCCTCCCAAGCATCACATTCCTCTCCAAGGACTGCTACCTCCTTGCAACATGTCCTAAGTATGTTAGAGGAAGCTTCAGAAACCTTACTTCCAAGGAACAGCTTGTTTTCACCCTCTCTAGGACAATCCTTTTTATTCTCTTAGCAGTCCATGGTATATTCACTACTCTTCTCTAGCACCACATCTCAAAGGCATCAATGGTTTACAATTAATAAGAGAATGTGTCAGGGTTTTATCCTCTCTCTCTACCTAATTCAGTCTGTATGCTGAGGGAATTATTTGAGAAGCTGGACTCTGTGATTGTGGTATCAGGATCAGACGGAGACTCATCAATAAACTGCATTATGCAGATGACACAAGGACTTAAAGCACTTGTTGCATAGGATCAAATAATAAAGCCTTTAATATGGATTGAATCTCAATATCAAGAAGACAGATTGTTACCACTGGAACAATAGGCAACATCATGATAGATGGAGAAAAAAATTGAAACTGCCAGCAACTTCATTATAATTGGATCCACAATTAACACAGTTAGTACCAGCATTTAGAAAATCAGGGGATGTATCACCCTGGAAAAGTACGCAGTTAAGGACCTCTCCAAATTGAGGAGTACTGATGTTAGTTTGAGGCCTACTGTGCATCTAATTCAGTCTGTAAACTTTCTGACCACTGGTATACATCTGAGAGCTGAACACTGAATAAGGATGACAAAAGAAGAACTAATGCCTTTGAGCTCTGGAATTGGAGAAGACTAATGAACATTCCATGGGATGTGAAAAGAACAAATAAATATGTCTTGAACAAAGTGCAGCTGGACAGATCTTTGGAGGGACAGATTATGAGGCTTCACCTCACATACTTTGGGCATGTTGATAGGAGGGGTTATTCCTTGGAGAGGGCCATGATGCTTGGAAAGGTGGAGGGTCAGCAAAGGAGAGGAAGTCCCTCGACCGGACAGACATGTGACTGTTGCAATGGGCTCTAGTGTGCCAGCAGGTGTGAGGGAGGCACAGGATAGAACAGAGTTCAGATCAATTGTTCACAGGGCCGCTATGAATTGTACTCAACTTGACAGTACGTAACAATAACAACAATCATCCAGACTGGTCATGGTTTTCAGAATAAAAAAATTAATTTTTTTAAACCTTTTAACAGTTTTACCTATATTGCATTTTCTGTGATCTTGTTAATTCACGTCAAGTCCATCATGTTGATGCAATGTGTGCATAATAGACACTCTTCATAAGATATAAAGGGATTTCCCTAACTGATTTTTTAGTTGTGGAGGTCTGCTTCAAGGCCCAAGGCCCCAAAGCTGTAATGGGTACAACTTGACCATCTTCCTACTTGCTGGAGAACTTTGAGGACTTACACCTTGAAACAGCCTTCCAGAAATGAGGAGCACAGTCAAGTAGCCTCTCTCCTGGCTTTGAGCCCTCAGATCAGCACCAAAGACCCAGCTGAGCCACTGTCCATTGACAGTACCAGCATTCGGGACCTCCTCACACTATATTACCAGGAGCCTCCCAGAAGGTTGTCCTGCACCAAGGTATTCATATGCGTCATTGTCCTTATAGTTTGTTATTAGAGGTCTCTATCTGTCAGTTTGTTGTATTGGGGGAAGCTGTGCTGCAATCGCGAGGCACTTTGTTAGACTTCACCGGCTGCTCTGAGGGAGACAGATCGGTAACATCCTCTTGAATGATTGAATGCATCTGAGAACCTGCCAGAGGTTCAGCTATGGATTGATTTCAACTCGATGGTATACAACAACAACAACAACAACAACAACAACAATTACTTTATACTTTTGGTGTGTGTATGCTTGCTCCTTACAGTTTGCTTTTATTATTAGAGCACCTGCCTGTCAGTGCTGTGGTGGATGACTTCCAGCTGTAATGCTGGTGTTTCTAATTCCAGAAGGGTTGCACGTGGTGGACAGGTTTCCGCAGAGCTCCTGGATTGAGACACACTAGGAAGCAGGATTGGCCATCCACTTCTGAAATAACAGCCTCTGAAAAGCCTATGAACAGTAGAGAAATATAAACAGCTATACTATCAGAGGTAGAACAAAGATGGGAATCACTCAAAAGGAGGAGAAACAGCTGCAAGCATTCTTTAATACTTGGAGCGTGTAATGCACCAAGTATTACTGTAAGAAAACTAGAAATAGTAAAAAGGAAAATGGAACACATGAAGAATTAGAATCTAGTTGGTAAATCGAGATGGACTGGCCTGGGCCACTTTGAATCAGGTAATCAGATGATCTATTACACAGGGAAAGAAAAACTGAGAATTGTGCTGTATTTATATTTAAAAAGAAAATGTCTAAAGGTAAAAAGGGAAGCCACTGACTGGGAAAAAGTATT
>NW_006399862.1:70061-75339 GCF_000299155.1 Elephantulus edwardii
AAACTGGGGAGGAGGGTAGAGAGAATGGAGCAGCAATGAAGGAATGAAAACCCAAAATCCCTGTAAATGTTCATTAAAACGAATAAAATTTAATAATAAAAAAAATTCTACTTTAAAGGACAGTGTTATGAGTGATATTATCCATATGCATAAATGTAACACTTGCTAATAGGATTATTATTCACACATATGAATCTACAATTAAAGCCAAAGAGGAGGAAATTGAGGATTTCTACCAACTTTTATAAAGATTCTCCTGATTCAGGCCAGGGTTTTTGCAATTACTTGCTATGCATCAGAGGGTTGGACAATTACTAGGGATGATAGAAGGAGAGTGGATGTTTTGAGCTGTGGGGATGGAGAAGAGCATTGAATATACCACAGATTGCTAGGAGAACAAACACATTCATCCTGGAGAGAGTGAAACCAGGCTGCTCCTTGGAGGCAAGGTTTCCCCTTTTAACATGCTGCAAGGAGAGACAAGCCCTTAGAAAGGGAAATCATGCTATGGAGTGTGGAGGGAGAGTACAGGAGAAGAAGACCCTCAATGAAATGGATTGATTCAATGACTGGGGTAATAGGGGTAAGTCTGTAAGAAACGGTAAGATTGACACAGAATAGAGCAGGGTATAGGGCTGTTGTACATAAGGTTGCTATGAGTCACAGCTGACTTGATGGCACATAACAACAAACAACTTTTACAGTCTTCAATTGATCAAATATACAATAATAATGAAAGAATAATTAATGACTGACAGTGAGGAAGGAATGGTGGTTGAAATAGTCTTGGTGACAAAAATGATGCTAGAGATTGAATTTTATATGTCTACTGATTTATTAATTGCAAAAATACAGCACAAAACACAAAAACTGATTTGTTAATTGAAAAAACAAACAAACAAAAAAAAATCCCACCAAACTACAAAAGACAACTTTACATCTGACCCTAACCTGATGGACTGTACAGGCATCACTGACTACATCTGTGGAGAAAAGTAGCGTTGAAAATGCTCAATATCAACACATAAAATTGGGCCAGGTGCTGATGGTAGAGCAGGCTATCAAATAAATTACTCACATGCAAGTTCAAATTAAAGCTGAAGAAAATGAAAACAAGAAGCAAAATGAAAACTTGAGTCTATCCTGTCTGAATTGGAAAGTCTTTTTAAGGCTTTTTATTGTTGGTGTTCAGTTTGAGACACTGAACACCAACAATAAAAGACCAAAGGAATTATGTAATGACATCAAGGATATCATCCACGAAGACGACAAAAGGTCATTACAAAAATACAGGAGGAAAAAAAAAAATACACCAAAATGGGTGTCAGAGGTGACTATAAACATTGTACTAGAGCAAGAAGAAGCCAAAACAAAGAGAAGAGATGCCAAAGTTAAAAAGATGAAGATATCAAAAGGCAGCTTGACAGGATAGATAAAGCAAAATATTACAACATAAGGTTCAAAGAGTGGAAGTTTGAGAATAAAATGGCTTAAGCGGAAATAACTGAAAAACAAATTTGACTTGCGATGCTGATTAAAACCATGGGCAAAATCTTGAATGGTCCAGGATATATCAAAAGAGGACAGAAGAAACACACAGAGCCATTGTATCAAAAAGAATTGGCCGACACTGAAAAATTTCAAAGTACTGTATAAACAAGGGTCAATGGTAATGAAAAGAATAGTTGAAGCCAAATTGAATATATTGACAAAAATTTAGGCCCCAGTAATTGATGGGCTACCAATTGACGTATTTAGGCTCACAGATGTAGCCCTGGACATGCTTACCGCTCTAGGCCAGGAAATTTGTAGGAAGGACCACTGACAACACAGAAGGAGATACATATTTCTTCCATTCCCAAGAAAGATGATCCAATATGAATGTTTTGAAAAAGATCATTACTGTCACATGAAGCAACACTAATGAAGATATTCCAAAACCAACCAGAGTAGAACATTTACAGAGAATCATCAGAAGCTCAGGATGGGTTTAGAAAAGGAACATAATTGCTGATATCAGAGTGATAGTGGCTAAAAGCAGAGAATACCAGAAATGACAACTTGAGTCATATGTTAATGGCATTTGACTGTGTAGATAATAAAAACCTAAAGCTAATATTGAGAATGGGAATCACAGAACACTTAATTTTACCCATACACAACCTGTGCCCAGAAAAAAATGTTGTTGTATGAATGGAACAAGGGAAATTGTATGGTTTAAAAGAAGGAAAGGAGTACATAAGGGCTATATTCTTTCTCTGTTGTTGTTGTTGTTGTTGTTAGGTGCCATTGAGTCATACACAACTCATAGTGACCCTATGAAGGAAAGACCTGAACACTTATAGAACTTTCATCCTTTCTCCATGTTCATAGAGGTTTCCGGCGGCAAGCCATTTTGGAAGTGGGTGCCACTCCTGTTTCCAAGCTTATTTTAATTGGGAAGCTCCACCAAACACTGTCCATGGTTAACCATGATCGCATTTGACACATCAGTGTCACAGTGTTTAGCATCACAGCAACCATGAGTTATCTCTGTACAGCAAATGGACAAAAAAAGTACGGAACACTTCATCAGTTTTCATGTCATCCTTGCACAGAGGCCCAGCTAATCTTCCCTGTACTGTTCCAATCTTAGTATTTGTGCTGCCGAAGTGAGCACAGCCTTTCTCTCTACCTACTTAATCTTTATGCTGAACAAATTATTCAAGAAGCTGTACTCTATGGAGAAGAACGTGGCATAAGAATTGGAAGAAAACACATCAACAACCTGTCTTATGCAGATGGTCTAACCTTGCTTGCTGAATGAAGTGAGGAGCACTTGAAACACTTGCTGGAGAAAAATCAAAGACTACACCCTTCAAAATAGATTTCCTCTCAGCATCAAGAAACAAAATTCCCCAGCCCAGGACTAATAAACAACATCGTAATAGATGGAGAAAAGATTGACATTATCCCTGATTTCATCTTAATTGGATCCACACTCAGCACCCCTGGTATTAGCAGTCAGAAGTTTAGGAGGTGTATTGTGCTGGGCAAGTCCACTGTCAGGGGTTTCTCCAAATCACTGAAGAGCAATGATGTCAGGTTGAAGACTAGACTGTGGCAGATTTAAGCCACAGTGTTTTACTCACTTGTTATGAATCCTAGTGATAGACAATGACTATAGAAGACAGAAGATAGGATGCCTTTGACTTGTGTTGTTGGAGAAGAGTACTAGATGTCCCTTGGGATATGAAAAGAATAAACAGATACATCCTGAGCAGAAGGATGGGGAAACTTCATATCACATACTTTGGACATGTTGCCAGGAGAGGCTCTTCGTTAGTAAGTGACGTCATACTTGGAAAGGCGGTTAGCAAAAGAAGAGTAGGACTCTCAACCAAATGTATTGACTTAGTGACTGAAACAATGGGCTCAAGCGTGTTATAGATAATGGGGATGTCACAGAACAGCACAGATTCAGATCTCTTGTTCTTAGGGCCACTGTGCGTCATACCTGACTTGATGGTATCTTGAAAACAACTACTTGCTGCTTTGGGAGCTGAAAACCCTCGACTAGCAGCCGTATTCATGAAGAGAATTTCATTACCCTCCACAATTGTTTCTGCCGAAGCAGGAGATTTAAGACCAGAAAGCCGCAGTGCCTGACCACACTGAGGAACGGTGCCCTGGTGATCGCTTGGCCAAATCTTTGGGCACGTGAATTTATGACACAACACAAAATAATTTTCCCCAATCCAGGTTATGGAAAAGTCTGGATTTGTCCAATTGGGTCAAGTCTTTTGAAAGGCTTGGGAGTGTCATGATAACGGAGATTATATTGGGCTTTGTCATGAACTTGGGTGCTATAGCAACTGATTCAAGCTGATGCACTGAGCTATATCACATAACCCTGGGCCTACATGTAGCACAGTCAACAGTTATAGTCTCCTTTAAAGCCTACTTGTTACTTTTTACTTCTTATGGTTCTTTCTCAAAACAGGGCAAAGTCAAATGGATAAGCACTGAGTCAGTGTTAGGCGACATAAATTTCAGTTCTTGTTCTCTGTTTATGTTTTATGTCTATGTATCTGCAATACACTGAAAAATTCTTCTTCCTCTTCTGTTTGTGTGAAAATTCTTAAGTGTAAGATTGGAAGATATCATTGCTATCAGTCAAAAATAAGTTGAAAATTTTATGGTTTAAGTTATATTATACAATTTGCCTAAAATAGACAAATCTCATTCTCCTTACCCTTACTAATATATAAACCAATGGTGCTTAATGGAAATAGAACAAAAGTTGCATCACTATTTTGATTTCTTTTTAAATACACACATCAAAATAGAGATGAAAGTATTCATTTAATCTTTGGAACTGACTCGTGGCTGACCCTCTAAAAGGTTTTCTGGGGCTTGCTATTGCATGACAGAAGCTTAGCCATCTTTCTCCCTCAGAGCTGCCAGAGAATCGAGATTTTTAATGCCACTTCCTATATGCTTGACCACCAGGGCTCCCTTTTTATTATTGTTATGTGCCGTGAAGTCACCTGGGACTCATAACAAACCTAAGTACAACAGCTCTGAACTTTGCTCTAACTTGAGCCAACCTCACTTTCTCTGACACACCTACTCCCATTACTCCAATCACCGAATCAATCCATCTCATCCGTGTCTTCCTGTATTGAGCTGTCCCTCCATCCTCAAAGCATGACGTCCCTCTCCAAGGACTGGTCCATCCTTGCAACATACCCAAAGTATGTCAGATGAAGCTTGAGAATACTTGCCTACGGGGAGCATCCTGATTGTACCCTCTATAGTATGAACCTCTTTGTTCTCAATTAACAGATAAAATGCAGTCTTGGGTTGAAGAAAAATACATGAAGCTAGATTGGCTAAACTTTGCATCTACTGAGATTAAAAAACCGAGATGGAATTTTTTGAAGGTAGTGCCTGGAGTATGATATTGTCAATTTGTCAAATAGGGAAGTAGTAACAATTTCAGGGAAGAGGAGGGTTGGTGATGAACTGTTTAATTGTTTAAATGTTGAGTTGAGGAATGAACTCCAAATAACTCATCACCAAGAGAGGGTTCCTATCTTCCAGGGTTATTGCCCTTAGCCAAAATACAGATGATAAATGGACCATGGTGTATTTTTTAGCTACCATATTGAACCTCATGATACTGCCTATATTCAATTAGTTTTCTCTTAAAACTGAAAAAAACTCACCATCATTAAATCAGCACAACAAATCCATCTGATTTATGAGGCTATAAATCCAAATGGTAGAAAATTGC
>NW_006399862.1:76134-130438 GCF_000299155.1 Elephantulus edwardii
AAAATTATGGAAAAGTAAAAGAAAAGATTCCTTCGTTGTTTTACAAACCCTCCCCAGGTCCCCTAAACTCTGCTCTGTCCTGTGCCAATCGCATTGCCTCTGACACACGCATCCCGATTACCCCAGTCACTGAATCAATCCACCTCATAGAGTGTCTTCCCCTCCTGCGCTGTCCCTCTACTCTACCCTATAGTAGGCATTCATAAATGCTTATGGAATGAATAAGGGATTGCTAGGCCATCTTAACAAGCTGTTCCTGACATCGAGAAGAGTGAGAGGCCCAGAGCACTTAATTGTGCCCATGTGGAACTTATAGTTGGACCAGGAGGCTGTAGTGTGAACAGAGCAGGGGAACACTGTGTGGTTTAAAATTGAGAAGGGAGTACATCAGGATTGATTTCTCTTCCTTACCTATTCAGTCTGTATGCCGAGCAAATTATACAAGAAAATGGACTCTATGCAGAGTTCTGTGACATCAGATTTAGAGGAAGACACATCAATAATCTGCATTATGCAGATGACACAGCCTTGCTTGCTGAAAATGAAGAGGACTTGAAGTACTTGTTGCAGAAGATCAAGGAATACTACAACCTTTGGTATGGATTGCATCTCAATGTCAAGGAAAAAAAATATTCTTAACACTTGACCAATAGACAACCTCATTGTGGATGGAGAGGCAATTGAAATTGTCAACAGCTTCCTCTTGCTTGGATCCACACCCCTTAGTATGAGCAGTCAGGAACTAAGGAGACACATTGCATTGGGAAAACCTGCAATTAGGAATTTTTCCAAATTATTGAGGAGTAGTGATGTCAGTTTGAGTGTTAAGATGAGTCTGATTCAGACTATGGTTTTTAGGATCACTTGGTATGCATTTTAGAGCCGGGTAGTGAATAAGGATGACAGAAAAAGAATTAATGCCTTTGAGCTGTGGTGTTGGGGATGACAACTGAACATTAAATACATGGCCAAAAGAACAAATGGATATGTCTTGGACAGCTGGATTGCTCTTGGGAGGCAAGTATGATCAGACTTTGCCTCACATACTTTGGGCATGTTGTTAGGAGGGGCTATTTCTTGGAGAGGGACATGATGCTAGAAAAGGTGGAGGGTCAGTGAAGGAGAGGAAGACTCTCAACCAGATGGATTGATCCAGTGATTGCTGCAATGGGAAGCAATGTGCAGAGTGTGTGTGGAGGTGTGAGGATGGCACAGGATAGAACAGGGTTCTTTTGTTCTTTGTGTCACTGTGAGTCATACTCAACTTGACAGCACCTAAAACAACAATTCTGACATATCATAATTTCTAAAATCAGGTGTATGAGCACAGTATGACCATGGTCCATATCTTTTTTTAAAAGTCTTCCTGTTTAAAAGCCACTTCACAGGACGTTTCCTAAAGTGGATACTTGTGTAATAACAGGAGGATAAATGAGTATCACTGTTTTCCATTGAGGATAAGCTGAAAGGTAGTGAATGAGATAAGCTAAATAAAGATATGTAATCAAGGCATATTTTAGAAATTCATATTAAAACATAAATTAAAGAAAGCAGATCAATGTTAAATGAATGCCATGTAAATAAAGAAAGCTGCCATGGGTTAGCCGAAATAACTGAGAAGCAGTGATAACATTATAATCAGCATGTCAACAGAGATAAATGCCATTTATACAGGTGAGAAGCAGCGAGATGACAGGTGGCAAAAATACATCAGCACCTAATTGCCATTTGGTAATGAGTGCTTTCTGACATCTTTACCCAGAATCAGTGCTAAAATTTTGTTCAATGCGCTCTGTTGAATTTAAAAATAGCATGGCTACACTTCTGCTTGTGCTCTCTGCACATAGTTATCTTGTCCTTTTAAGTTGTTGGTTCTTTCTGCTACATTCAGGGGGCTGTGGACTTATTTGACATGTGCTCCTCACAATATATTGGCTGGAAAATGTTTATTTCGGACCTTGCCATATAGGATAGTGGATATTTTGGTGCAAAATGTGCATACTAATAACTTGATAGCACTGTGGAAAAAATGTGCATACTAATAACTTGACCGCACTGTGGACAGCACTGTTTTTCTGACAGTCCGCAATGTATTTATTATTCCTTATCAACATCGTAATTCAACTCTACCAATTCTTCATTCTCCTTATTCATTGTCCAGTATTCACATAAAAAAACATGGCAACTGCTGTTATTGAATTAGGCACACCTTAGTCCTCAGTGTTACATACTTTTTCTCTTTAACACTTTAAAGAGGAACTTCTGCATAGCTTTGATTGCTTTCACAGTTGCTTCCACGAATATTGATTGTGGATAGAAGTAAAACAAAATCCTTGAGTTTATTAACCTCAGTCTTTTCTCCTTTTAACACAATGTTACTTATTGATCTAGTTCCTTGTTTCATTGTATTGAGGTTTATTTTTCCCTCCAAAAAACTATCTCATTGCCACTGAGTCTGAACCTTCAGGAAGCTGGAAAAAGCAGGGGAAAAGATTGCTCATCTTTCTTTAAGAAGTCACTGCAAATTCTAGCCAACAGAGAGGTTTCTCCTTTTGGTTGTCAGCACAACTTCCTACGGAGCACCAGAATAGATCAGAAGACTAGACCAGAATAGACCAGAAGGCAGCACAACTTCCTACAGACCACTGTAATAGACCAGAGCTCTATTCCACCAGAACTATCTAATTAATACTAGAGACAATTTTCTTTTTTTAAAGAGATATACTTTACATCTAACTTAGAGTGGAAAATTTTGCCTTAATCTATCTTTTAAAAAATCTAAAAGCCTCCCAAAATCTCTGTACATGTTCATTGAAATGAAAAATAAACAAACTAAATTAAAAAAAAATACATTAGGTTGACCTCGTAAAAAACAAAAACAAAAACAAAACTACTATGTATATGAATAAAGCACAATTTATGAGACTAATTATAAACATACCAATAAAAATATGGATGGAAGTAAAAAATTTACTTGTGATGTGAAAAAAAAAAATCTAAAAGCCTATAAAGTAAAATACACTATTGTTATACACTATCACTTCGGAACTGACTCATACCTGACCCTCCAGTAGGTTTTCAGGGGCAGTTTTCATCTGGAAGGAGACTTTGCATCCTTCTCCTGTAGAGCAGTTGGCAGATTCAAATTACATGCCTTGGGAATTGCAGCACAGCTTCTGGCCATAGGAAAGACACCAGAACACTGTGAGTAGGGAGCTTGGCTGGTTTTCACAGGAGATGAAAATACAATTATTAAACTTTCTCTCATGGTCTAGTAGGTAAGGAGTTAAACTGCCAATGTAAGGAGAACTGGTTCAAATCCACTAGCTACTCTATGGGAGAAAAATGGGCAACATTTTCCTTTGCCTCTGAAAATTCACTGGAGTCTCATCTATGAGTCGGTTCTAGCAGGATGATGACAATGAGAGAGTGAGAGTATACGATTATAAAACACATACTCTATTATTATATATATAGTTCTCTGTAAACACATATTCACAAGCAGTTCTTTTTACTGTCTATTCCTCATAAATCAGCGTAGCCACATTTATTAGGGCTAACTTACTCACCCAAGTATACCCCAAGTGGCCATTTAAACAGTGATAGTGTAGTCCTTATGGTGCTAGAAGACAACTATTAAGATCTACAAGACTGGAAGAAAGAAGTAATTACGAAGCAATCTGACTAGTCAAGGATACTGATGAAAAGTAGAGATAAAGAAAGCTTTTTTAAAAAAAGATGTATATATATATTGGTTTACTTACAAAGTTTGTATACATTGTTTTTCACACAGAACTTTCCCATTTGCTTCACCTACCCCTCCCTCTACCCATCAAATTATGTGACCGTCTGACAAACCACTAACCAGGCTTCCAGGCGGAGCAGGGATCTGGAGCAGCCCGATTCTACAGAGGTTTGATCTTGTTTTCAGGTGAGACACAGGTGCAATGTTTATCAGCCACCAGGAGTGAAATGATTGTATTCTGCCCCTTATTTAAAAAGGGGGTCAGCAGTAGGTGTTGGCTTCCATGTGGGGCCGGGGTCTGGAGAAGCCTGATTCTACAGAGGTTTGATCTTGTTTTTAGGTGAGAAATAGGTGCAATTTTTATCAGCCATCAGGAGTGAATGGATTGTATTTTGCCTCCTATTTAAAAAGACATTTGGGCCCCAAGGGTACAGGCCCTCAGGCCTGGTTTTCATTGTTTTGGGTCAAACATTCTTTTAAGTGGTATAGCACTGGTCTGTCCATTTGCTGTACAGAGGTAACTCATGGCTGCTGTGATGCTGAACACTGTGACACTGATATGTCAAATGGTGGACAGTGTTTGGTGGAGCTCCCCGATTAAAACAATCTTAGAAGCAGGAGTAGCATCCAGTTTTGAAATAGCTTGCCTCCGGAAACTCTATGAATGTGAAGAAGCAATTAAAGTCATACAATTGTTCAGGTCTTTCGTTCATAGGGTCACTATGAATCTAAGACTCAAGGACACTTAACAACAACAACAACATGATTAACCACCCCTATCCCCACCTCATTCTCACCCCACTGCTCTCATCCCCAACCCTCGGATCTTCATATCATTCTACAATAATGGTATTATACAGTATTTGTCCTTATGAGGCTAAGTTAGTTCACTCAACATAATTCTCTCCAGTCCCTCCCAAGTTAGGTAATAATTTACAAAATCAGTGCTCCTGTGTGCTGCATAGTCTTCTATTGCATGAATGTACCATAATTTCTCAATCTATTCCATTATGGTTGGACATTTGGGATGTTCTTGAGATGGTGAATAACGGTGCCATGAACATTGGTGTATAAGTCTCTGTTTGTGCCTCTGTTCACATTTTCTCAGGATATATTCCAAACAGTGAAATAGCTGGGCCATATGGAATTTCGATGTTCAGCTTTGTGAGGAAATGCCAAATTGCCTTCCAGAGTGGTTATACAATCACATCAACAATGTGTAAGAGTTGCTATCTCTCTGCATCCTCTCCAACAATTATTACTCTCTGTCCTGTTAAACTTTGCCACTACTATTGAAGTGAGATGATATCTCACTGTGGTTTTGATTTGCCTAAAGGAAGCTTATTTTTAAGGGGAAATGAAAAGAAACCAAATCTCCATCAACAAGACAATGTAAGAGATAGTGAGGTTAAAGGTTATGTCCAGTTAGTAAAAAATATTTATTCAGTGATTTAATAAATCAATTTTTATAATTGAGGAGAATACCCGTTATATCTCAGGATTCTTTGACAGTAGAATATAGTAAAGAGTGATTGATTAAATATTATCCTTGCTTTCTGAAAGTTTACCCTAGATCGAGGGAAGAAAGAGGGCAGCAGTACATATAAAATGGTTTATTATCTCACCTAGTGGTAAAAGCATAAGAAAAGTTGAACCAAATAACAATTAGACATTAAAAGACAAGTAAATGTTCTTTTAGGTATGTTGGTCAGAAAGGATTTCTCAGGAAATCCTTGTTTTCAAACAGAGGTCAAAGTTAACAAGGGGCATGTGTGAAAGTGAGGCCGTAAGTGTACTAGAAATGAGGTCAACAAATTAGCAAACATCTCTTGTTTCTCAATAACCCAAAAACCTCAAACACATTGTCATTAAGTTGGAACTAACTCATAGCTGACCCTCCAGCAAGTTCCAAGATTATAAATCCCAGGGGAGAAAATTCTCTCTCTCTCTCTCTCTCTCTCTCTCTGTCTCTGAGTAGCTGGTTGATTTTTATCATCACAATGGTGTTGCCATTCCTGTGAAACTCCCCACTCACTAGGCCACAAAACCTCCTTGAGAGATAATAATAATAAAAATTTCTTTAAAAGGGATTCTGTCAGTGTTTAACCCACTTTTAAAAAAGAACATCTTACTTAGATAGAGAATAGTCTTTTTTTGTTATCTTTACTTTTATCTACCTATTGTGTCCTAAACATTTTCTCCTCCTTGAGAGATAATAATAAAACTGATTTAAAAGGGATTCTGTCAGTATTTAACCCACTTAAATAAAAAGAACATCTTAGATAGAGAATAGTATTTTTTCTTATCTTTACTTTCATTTTCCTATTGTGTCCTAAACATTCTCTCTAATAGCGAGTTCTATTTTAAGGTTTGGTGGAATTTGAATGAAGAGCACTGGGTATGAATAGACACAAAAGAAGACATTCATACAGCAATCAATCACATGAAGAAATGTTCAGAGTCCCTACTTACCAAAGAGATGTAAATTGAAACCCCTGTGAGATATCATCTTAGCCCAGAAACAATAGCAAAGTTCAACAAGGCAGGAAACAATAAATGCTTGTGAGGTTGTGTGGAGATTGGAACTCTTATTCAATGGTTTGGGGGTGGGGGGAGTGTAAAATTATACAACCACTATGGAAAGAAGTCTGATGCTTTCTCAAAAAGTTGGAAATAGAAAAACCATTTGACCCAGTAACTCGACTACTGGGAATACACCCTGAAGAAATCAGGGCCATGAGTCAAGCAAATGTATGCACACCAATGTTTATAGTTGCATTATTCACAATAACTAAGAGATAGAAAGAACACAAATTTCCATCAATAAACAGAAAAATTATGTTACAGTCACACAATGGAATACTACACAGCACTGAAAAACAATGAACTATTAAAACATTACACAACATGAGGGAGCCTGGAGGACATTATGCTTATTGAAATATCTCAGTCACAAAAGGACAAAGACTGTATAACACTGCTATTATAAAATATGACTGACATGGGGAAGTTAGAGAAAGTGGGGAAAATGCACACTGCATTAGAATAGATGAGGGGAAGAACTGACAGAAGGGAATATATGATTGGGTATTTTATATATATGAAAACAATCTAGAACAAAGGGTGCATTGCAAGGCGGGTTGGGGAAGGGTGTGGGGGCATAAAAAATTCAACAATGAAAAATATGCATTATAAAAGAAATAAAAGCAGTACATATATTGATTATATGCTAGTGTACTGCATTGTTCTTGTTTTGTTAGATGTCTGCCATCAAGTCCAATCCAACACATGATGACCTGATGAACATCATATTGGGACAATATCCGATCTTGTACCATTTTCACAATCTCTAATATAGTCAAGCCAATTGTTACAGTCACTGTGTTGATCCATCTTTTTTGGGAGATTTCCTATTTTTCTCTGACCCTCTCTACCTTTCTCAATATGTTTTTTCCCAAAAAAAAAAAAAAAACCAAAAACTGTCCCTTCCTAGTAACATGTCCAAGGGATGTGACTTTTCCAACCATGTCTCTAAAATGAGCCCTGGCTGCACTTCCTTCCAGAAAGATGTGTTTGTTCTCTTGGTGATCCATGAGATGTTCAGTACTCTTTACCAACATCGTGTTCAAAGGCACAAATTCCTCTTTGGCTATCCTTATAGTTTGTCCAACTATTAGATGCAGAGGAAACAGTTGAAAACACAATAACTTAGGTCAAACATAGCTTAGTCTTAAAATTGACATTTTTACTCTTTAGCACTTTGGAGAGGTCCTTGGTGCAGATTTTCCCAAGCAGTAAGTCTTTTGATTTCTTGACTGCGTCTACCATGGATGGTAATTGTTAACCCAAGTTAAATGAAGTTGTTGACAATCTTCTCTCCATTTATCAAGTTCACCTTTTCCCCATCCATTATAACAACTTCTAATCCAGTGCTGAGCACTTCTGTTGTCTTGGTGTTGAGATGTAATCTATATTGAAGCCTGTAATCTTTGATCTTCTTTAGTAAGTGCTTCAAATCATTTTTGAAAAAAAAATCATTCAAAAAAACTTGGTCCGATGGAGTGCATAAATTACTGAACACTATAATAAATATCACACACAATTAAAATTTTGCTGAAGATTATTAAAAAATGGATGGATTAGTAGGGCTATCAGGACCTGGCAACAATTTCAGCAGGACTCAGAAAAGATCTTGGGTTGAGTCATATCTTTGCTGGTGTCAGCTAGATCTTGGATGAAAGGAGAGAATACCAGAAGGATGTTTATGTGTGTCTTGGTGATTATGCAAAGGCATTTTACTGTGTGGAAAATTACAAATTATGGCTAATTTTAAGAAAGAGAATCCCAGAAGACTGAATTGTGCTGATGTGATACCTCTACACAGACAAAACAGCAGTTGTCCAAAGAGAACGAGGAAATACTGTGTGGTTTAAAATCAGGAACGATGGTTATCAGGTTTATATCCTTTTACTATACCGATTCAATTTGTATGCTGAGTAAATAATTTGAGAAGCTAGACATATTAAGAAAAATATGGCACCAGGATTGGAGGATGACAAACTGTTATGCAGATGACACAACTTTGCTTGCAGAAAGCAAAGACCTGCAACACTTACCTGAAGAAGATCCTAGACTAAACTTTTAATATGGAATACATCTCAGTGTGCTTCATTAACCAAGTATTTAAGCATAGTCTTTGACTTCTCCAGAAATTAGCTAGTTTCATCGGTGATAGTTAAGGGATTGAATTGCTACCTGGTCAGTCCTTGCCTTTTCTCTCCCACTCAAATAGGAGAGGACTAAAAGTAAGTAGGGTTTCTCAGAGGAAATAGAAAGGAAGCCAAGAATGCATATATCAAGGTGACGAAGCCTGTTTCCTTAGGAATGAAGCAGATCTTTCTCTTCCAAATCTCAACCAAATCTTAATCCCCAGGTCCATAGGCAGGGCTAGGCTACACAAGCCTCAATGGGCTGGGAACCTATAAATAGCCGGACCCTTCTGAGACCTGGCATCTCTCTTCTCCTGGCAGCATGCCTTAAGGTTTGGTTAACTCTTGACTTTCCAGAAACGTTTCTCTCCCTTTGTTCACCTTTCTCTTTAACTCTTCTGCAAGGTTCATCTCTCTTTCATCCACCATGCCTTTTTTGCATTACCTTAATAAAACTTTTTCATTTGTTTAGATAACTTTCCACTTTATATATGTCTGCCCACTCATTTACAGTCACCTTAACTCTCTCACAGGAAATGCTAGTGAGTGGTGAAGAGATAAAAACAAAACAAAACAACAAACAACCGTAGTTTGAGCACATTTAAGTGACTAGAATGAAAATCTTCCTTCTTCCTGCAAATGATGCAAGACGTAGATTCTAAAATGTTCCCAAGTCATCAGGCAGTCCTGCAGCCGTGACTTTGGCCACATGTCAGGAGCAGGAACTTGAATAACACTGCTTGACTGGGCTTGCTTGTTCTCTGGAGTGCTTCTACCTTGAGGACGTTCATGGTTAACTCCCAGGACAGCGAGGAAGAATGGAGCAGAGCTGATGACCCATGTCAGCCTAGCCAAGGTCATCTTTGATTAATCAATTTCATCTCATCCTCTCTGCATGAATGTGCACAGCAGTAAAGACGTTTTATTCTCTATGACAGAGATTGTGTGGTTCTTTGGCAAGCCATGATGTTTTGGTATAAATTTCCCTTATCATGAATTCTGTAAAGTAGATGTTACTTGTATAATCCATTCCGGTAACAGGCAAATTGTACAAAGGTGTCCCAAACACCCTTGATATTTTGTAGATATTACAAAGGAAGAGACATTCTTGTGTAGCTCCTGAGTCTGTCTCTGTTTCTTGAATATCTATCTCTTGCTTAAGTGAACACAACACAATAATTTATATAGAGAGAGGACAGGCTTGTGACATATCCAGCATTCTAGATAAAATATTAGGTTGAGAGGTGAACCTAAACAGACATCTCAAATATTTGAAAGGAATTTCTCAATTATTAGTGCTAATGTCGTAACTATTTATCAAATCTCTCATATCTTTAGACTCTGGTTGATTATCAAGTTCAAGAGGTTTGATATCTGGACAAAATACAGGCCATTTCCCATACACAGCTAATAAACAAGTAGGGAAGAAATGGAGAAATAAGCCTTAGGTATGAAAAATATAGTCATGTTCAAATGATAAATATCCTCAGAATTAAAAAGAGAGGGCATGCACTTCTGTTGTTGCAGCATGTGTGCAATTGGCTTTATGATTGGATTCATTTTTTCTCTCAAGTGCCAATCTTGAAAGCTTGGCAAAACTATCTTTAAATATAGAATTTCAGCTTTTTATAAAAAAAAGTCATACATTGTACTTTTTCCTGGCTTATAAAACAGAAGAATGAGTTTTCTGTTTTGTAGAAGAAAGTGATGGGAAAATTTTTTAAGAAATTAAAAACAAAAAATAAAGTGAGCATTTTGTTGGGAAGAATGAGATTTCTTCATAATATCTGGCATTTCCTTATTCATGGAAGCAAATCATCTCTCTCTCCTGGATTGTTTGAGCATAGAGGTTAACCAGAGCTACCAGAACAATTATGTTCTTTTTTGGTGTCTTTGGGTGTGGTGTTTGACAGTTGTCCAGTACTTTATTTGCCTGAGAGTGTCTGATCCTTTAGTAAATTCCAGGCTTTTGAAATTGAGTATTCTCTGCATTTTAAAGGGAATCTAGTATCACTCTTTAAGGGGAGTTTAGGTTCAGAGAGACTATAATCTGTTCTGAACAATCCTGTTTGCAGTCAAATGAAACCATATGGGGGGAAATGATTCCTGGTTCTTATTCGCCCCCAGGCAGGTGCACAGCTATGCCAATAAGAATCAAATTACTGACATTAGCAGAAGAGGAGATTGAGAGTTAGAACCCATGAGTAAAATGTTTCCATTTTGTTCTGTGATCTTCAAGATCAAGATGTAGGATGTGGGGAGGAAAAAAAGAAGTCTAAATTAAAGTAATGGGCAAACCAGCCCAAGGAAGGCAGGAAAACGGCCCCCAGACCTGGTTACTTTGAAGGTGGAGAGCAATTTTTCTTTTCACATTCAAACCTGAGCAGTGTTTGTCAACAACCTCCTGGGCTAGTTTACCTAAACAAAGAGGCCAGGTGCTTGAGAGAGAAAGAGACATCTTGCCCTACAGAAAGGTGATTTTGTTGTAGCTAATTTTCTATTCATCATTATGGCTAGTGGCTAAGAAATATCTAGAACCACACCCTCTGGGTTTAAATTTGGGTTTTGTGTCAACAGGTCCACCTTGGGGAGTCATTTTTCAACTCTGTGTTTCAATTCCTCATGAGTTGATTGAGTGCTTAGGCTCCCACTTCAAAGAGTTGTTGTGAAGATTAAAACTATTAGCAGTGCCCTGCAGTCTGTGCCCTCCAAATGCAGCTTATGTTAGAATAATTTTCAAAAGTGATTTTGCTGTTACTGCCTTTCCACGCGTGTGCTGCCAGTTCATGTTTTGGCCATGTTGATTTTGGAGTCTGTAGAGTCATCTGTAAAATGTGGTCACTTTACATATGAAGAAAGTTCTGGTGGAACTGTCTGTAGAGTTGCCTTGCTAAAGGGCATGATTTTCTGGTGTTCAACTCTATCTTCTCTTCTGAGAAAGAAACCACAATGTGGTGTACAGCCTTGGAAATTGATACAGCTCATCTATAAGTCTGACCTGACACTATGGTTAATGAGAGAAAGAGAGAGAGATTAAGTTAAGATTCCAGCTGAATGTTTTCCATAAACACATGCCTGCTTCTATTATTTATATTTACTATTAAGAAAACTTTATGCAACAATGCAACTGTATATGAACATATATTACTTAATACAAGGTCGTGTGGTCCTTCATATATGTTTATTATTTAGTCAACAACCTGTGTTATGCAGATGGCACAACTGTGCTTGCTGAAACTGAGGAGGACCTGAAGTGCTTGGTGTAGAAAGTCAAGGACAGTAGTCTCTAATATGGACTGAAGCCTCTAATATGGACTGAAGCTCAATATCAAGAAGAAAAAAATTCTCACCACTGTGCCAATAGGTAATATCATGATAGATGGTGAAGAGATTGAGGTTGTTCTCAGTAACAACTTGTTGGCTCCACAATCACCACTCTTAACATCAGCAGTCAGAAAATCAAACGATGAATTGCACTGGGAAAGTCTGCTGTCATGGACCTCTCCAGAGTCCTGAAAAGCAATGATATCAGTCTAGAGGCTAAGATGCGCCTAAATCAGGCCGTAGTCTTTGCAATTATTTGTCATGCTTCAGAGAGTTGGCCAATCACTAAAGATGACAGAAGAATAGATACCTTTGAACTGTGGTGCTGGAGAAGAGTCTTGAACATACCAAGGACTGCCAAGAAAATAAAGTGGTCTGTCTTGGAGAGGGTGAAGCCTAATTTCTCCTTGGAGGTTAGGATTTTGAAGTTCTGTCTCACATACTTTGGGCATTTGGCCAGGAGGTAACCTGTCCTTACAAAAAGACATCATGCTCAGAAGAGTGGGGGGACAGCACAAGAGAAGAGGACCCTGGATGAGATGGATTGATACAGTAACTAGAGCAATGGAAGTTGGTGTGTCAGAGACAGTGAGAATAGCTCAGGACAGGGCAGGGTTCAGAGCTACTATACATAGGGTCGCTATGAATTACAGGTGACTCGATGGCACGTAGTAACAATAACAATAGTAGATTCTACACTAGATGTTGGAATCTATTGAACCAACCCAGACTTAGGATAGCATTATGAAGAACAGAACAAAATGTCCAACCCTTTGTCATCCTTATGATGGTTGGCATGGTTCAGGCCACTCTGTGACTTGTGAAATCCATGTCAATGAAGACCTCCCATCTCGGCACTGGCTCTCCACTTCACTAAGCATGATAATATTATTTAGAAAGTGATGCTTTCTGGTGATATGTATGTTGGGCAATGTTCTCCTGTGACCAATATAGATTCTTATATAAGGTTAGTTTTCAGATTCGCCCACCAGACCTTTATCCTTGTTCTGTTTAGTCTGTAATCTCTACTCAAATCTATCAACTCTGGGTGACCCAGATAGCAATTGAAATACTAATGGCATATCTTACAATATCGCAGCAACATGTCGCTGTTAAAATACAACAAACTAACAGACAGGTGATGGAATTTTGGGGAAATGTGCTTGTTGTTATGTGCCACCAAGTCATCTACAACTCGTAGTGACCTTATGAACAATAGCTCTGAACCCTGCCTTGTCCTGAGCCAGTTTCACTGTCTCTGACACACCTACCCCCATTACTCCAGTTACTGTGTCAATTCATCTCATCCAGGATCTTCCTCTCCTGCACCGTCCCTCCACCCCTCCAAACATGATGTCCTTCTCCAAGGACTGATCCCTTCTGGCCACATACCCGAGGTATGTGAAACAGAGCTTTAAAACCCTAGCCTCTAAGGAAAAACTTGGTTTCACCCTCTCCAAGACAGACCTGTTTGTATTTTTAGCAGTCCGTGGTATGTTCAAGACTCTTCTCCAGCACCACAACTCAAAGACATTGATTTTTCATCATCCTTAGTCATCGTCCAGCTCTCTGTTATATGCAGATTTAGCAATAAAAAAATAACAACATATCCCCATAGTAATGATTCTTTCAGCCTATTACTTTTCCTTAGCATACATCTGTGTCAACTACTTGACATAATACTGAACAAGAAAATATGAAACTAGGAACCAAGATCCCAATTCGACCAGTATGTTGAAACTATGTAGAGTAATTTAATATGAAGCTCAATGAAGTTTTACCAAGACCACAAAATGAAAAACTAAGTGTCTCATAAAGTTTCTAAAAATCATTTTCCCCCTCTCTACAATGGTCATCATGTCTATAACTTTTATACCAGAAAAAAAAACCCCAAGTTTATATTTGCCAATAATTTGTTAGGAATGTTAAAATACATTAAACAAAACAAAATAAAACAAAAACCACAGAAAGCACCAGGTGCTAACATCCAAAATGCAGTCTAGTTTTTGCAAAATGTCATATTTAAACCACAGGACATGTTTAGTGTTTTACAGAAATAAGTTGTGGATTTTTAAAAGATCAATTTGTGAACCTCATTTGGAAATTGCTCATTTTTGTGTTTGAAATAGATGAAAAGTGAAAGTTGAGCTTGAGTGTCATTCCTAACTGCTTATTATTCAGGGTAGGGAGTGTGAATCTGAGAGAGTCTTCCTTGAAGATGCTACATTTGAAATGACTACTGGATACCTAGTGAACTACATAGAGTTGCCTGCAATTTTATTATTTTGAATGACAGTTACAGCAATTTATAGAGTTCAATCTTATATTATTTGTTACTGCTTTAAAACCAAAGTGAATTGTGATTTCTATCCATAGTGACATCTCTCTCTTTCATTCTATGTCATTGCCATCAAGTCAGACCTGACTTGTAGCTGACCAAATTCAAGTTCCATCCATTTGGAACTGATGCTGAGTTTCCAAGGCTGTAATTCACATGAGAGGAGATAGGCCATATTTTCCCCTCAGAGCTGCTAGTGGGTTCAAAGTTCAAGGCAGGTGTAGCCTTTGAGTTAGGAGCCTCACTTCTTGTAGTCTAAGCCATGAGAGAGAATGCCCTTTCCATAGATGAGCCTGCAATATCCTAGATGGTCCCCACCAGCTGCTAGTGACTATTGAATTCTTGGAATTTGTTTCGGGTGATAAAAGAGCTGAATTTTTCATCCCATTTAATTTTATTTTAGATAGTCACATGTAGGTAGTGGATACCTTATGTGACAAACTGTTCATAGCTAAAAGTTGGAGGATTACAGGTAACAATATGGACTAGAATGCTTTAAAAGGATTATTAACAGAATCATCTAAAAATTCTGACAGTAACCTTGACCAAAAAAGAAAAGCCCAACAAAATAAAACTGTTATCACACTTATTCCACAGATGGGCAAAGAGAGGAGTATGCTGTCTGACAGATCCTCCTACTGCTGGAAATGGTACATGAAGCTTTAAATTCTTAGGAGTTAGATAATGGAATTGTAGTCACAAGAGAGTGACAAAGCAAAGAAAAGTTAGAGTAGCTTCAGAAGTGACCATACGATTTGGATTTTTTTTAAAAATCACAACAGTGGTGAGATGTGTCAAATGGCTTGGAAGGTGCAATAACCATCAAAAGAGGCTCATGTCTTGAGAGTGTCTGTAGTTGTTACGTATTGTCAAGTCAGGACCTACTCGTAGCTGACTCTGCAGTGAGTCTTCAGAGGCAGCCATTGCATGGGAGGATTGACCATCTTTCTCCATCGGAATAGCTGATCAATTCAAGTCTCATACCTTCAAATTGGTTACGAGCTCCTTATCACTAGGTCCCCAGAGATTCCTTTATAATATTTAGAACCCGGGAACTGATGATTTTTAGGGGAGAAGGCACTCTGCAAGTGTGATAAAGTTAAGGAATACAACGTGTAGGGATTACTCCAGTTCACCAATTTTTGTCGTATTCAAGTCCAATGTTGTATCCACTTTGACAATTCATTTTATTAAGGTTCTTTCTGTGATTCTTCTCTTTGCACAGCTGATGTCTTTTTCCAAGGAAACATGCAAAAGGGATGTTGTTGTTGTTGTTGTTATGTGCCGTCGAGTCGCTTGTGACTCATAGCGACCCTATGTACAACAGCCCTAAACTCCGCTCTGTCCTGTGCCAATCGCATTGTCTCTGACACTCCCATCCCAATTATCCCAGTCACTGAATCAATCCACCTCATAGAGGGCCTTCCTCTCCTGCACTGTCCCTCTACCCTCCCAAGCATGATGTCCCTCTCCAAGGACCGGTCTCTCCTCACTACATGTCCGAAGTAAGTTAGACGGAGCCTCGGAATCCTTGCCTCCAAGGATCCACCCGGTTTAACCCTCTCCAGGACAAATCTATTTGTTTTCCTAGCAGTCCATGGTATTCTCAGTACTCTTCTCCAGCACCACAGCTCAAAGGCATCAGTTCTCCTTCTATCCTCTTTGGTCATTGTCCAACTCTCTGATGCATAACAGGTGATTGCGAAGACTATGGCCTGTATCAGACGCACCTTAGTCTCCAGAGAGACACCACTGCTCTTCAGCACTTTGGAGAGGTCCCTAACAGCAGACTTTCCCATGGCAATGCGCCTTTTAATTTCCTGGCTGCTGGTGCCAAGACTGTTGACTATGGAACCAAGCAGACTAAAGCTGTGTACAATCTCAATCTCTTCACCATCCATCCTGATGCTGCCGATTGGTCCAGTAGTGAGAATCTTTCTCTCCCACTTTTCCAGGCATGATGCCCCTCTCCAAGGAACAGCCTCTCCTATCAACCTGTCCAAAGTATGTGGGATGAAGCTTCATCATCTCTGCTTTAAAGGAGCACTCTGACGTGCCTGTTCTTTTGCCAGTTCATGGGCTATTCAGTATTCTTCTTCAGCACCACAACTCAAAGTTATAAATTCTTCTTTTGTCACCTTTATTCACTGTCCAGCTCTGTGATGTGTAGCAGGTGACTGAGAATACCATGGTCTGAATTAGGTTCACCTTAGTCTTCAAAATGACATAATTTCTTTTCAGCATTTTGCAGAAGTCCCTGACAGTGGACTTTCCCAATGCAATACATCTTTTTATCTCCTGAATGCTGTGACCAAGAGTGCTCATTGTTGATTCAAGGAAGACTAAATCATCGGAAATTTCAGTCCTTTCTCCATCTATCTTGTTGTTGATTGCTGATCCTGTGGTGAGCATATTTGTTTTCTTAATGTTGAAATGTAATCCCTACTGAAGGTTGTAGTCTTTGATCTTCTGAAGCAAGTGTTACATATTTTCCTCAATTTCAGCAAGCAAAATTAGGCCATCTAAATAATGCAGGTTGTTGATGGGTTAGCCTCCAATCTTGACGCCGTATTCTTTTTCACAGAGTCCTACTTCATTCATTATTTGTTCCACATATAGATTGAGTAGATGTAGAGAAATGATACAACCCTGATGAACACCCTTTCTATTTTTAAACCATATAGTGTTCTCTGATTCCATCTGAACAACAGCTTCTAGGTCTACATATTTCATAGAAGCACAAATAAGTGTTATAGGATTCCCAATCTTCTCAGTGTTCACCATAGCTTGTTATGATCTATACAGTTAAATGCCTTTTCATAATAAATAAAACACAAATAGACATTCTTTTGGTATTATCTAGTTCCAGCAACTATCATCTGACTTCAGCAGTAGTATCTTTGGTGTTGTGACCTCTTCTAAAACCAGCTTGAACTTTTGGTAGTTCTTTGACAATATACAGTGTTAGACATTTTTTGAATCATCTTCAGCAATATTTTCTTGTGTGAGGTATTAATGATATTATCTAAAAATATTTATATGCTGTTGGATTGGGAGTGGGGACAAAATTAGAATTTTTCCAGTCAGTCAGATAGGTAGTTGTCTTCCAAATTTCATGGCATAAACTGGTGAGCACATTCAGGGCTGCATCTCTTAGTTGAAATACACAACTCTTAGTTGAAATATATTGGTATTTCATCAATTCCTGAGGCTTTATGTTTTTTACCAATACCTTCAGAGCAGCTTCAACTTATTCTTTCATTATAGCTGTCTCTTGATCATATGTGACTTCTTGAAATATTTAATATTGGTAATTCTTTTTGAAGAATTGGATAGGAGCCTAATAAAGGCCAAGAATGAAGAAGACACAGGAGACAACAAAAATAACAACTGTGGTTGATGTTGTTACATGCTGTCCAGTAGTCTCCTACTTTACTCATAGAAACTTGAACTAGAACTTCACAATCTCTTCTGTGCTAAGCTCCTTGTTGAGGGTCTTTCTTTACTGACATTATTCTTTTCAGACATACTGTCTTGTTACATGAACTATTCCCTTCTGATAATATGTTTTAAGCAGATGAGTTAATGTTTAATCATCTTAAATTCTAAGAAAAGTTCTAGCTTCAATTCTTCCTAGTCAGATTTGCTTGTTCTTTTTTAAAATTCATGGTATATTCAATACTCTTTACCAACAGCACAATTCAAAGGTATTGATTCTTCTAACATCCTCATTCACTGTCGAAATTTCACAGGCATACGAAGTAACTAAAAATATAATGGTTTAGGTCAAGTGACATCCTTGCCCTTGGACTTTAAAGAAGTCTAAGACAGCAAATTCACAACATGTCTTTTGATTCCTTGACTGCTGCTATGTTGAGTGTTGAATGTGGATAAAGGTAAAATAAAATCTTTGATACTAATCTTTCCTCATTTTACGATGATTATTGATCTAGTTGTTAGAATTTGTGCTCTATGTTGAGACGTAATCCACACTGAAACACTGAAGGCTACCATCTTTGGACTTTATCAATTACTACTTCAAGTCTTTATCATCTTTTGTACACGAGGTTATGTTAGCAGAATATCACAGACTGACGATGCCACTGTCTCCTAAATGATGCTCCAATCCTGATGTCAATCGCCTTCCTCAAAGATCCCACTTTGGTGTCCTAGCTGTAAGTAGTTGTTCTAGAAACCCAAAGGCAGCTGGTTCAAGTTAACAAGTTTCTCCTCAGGACAAAGTTGGGCCATTTGCTCCTATGAAATTTATAGGCACTGAAAAGTTTTTGAAGTGTCAACAATGCATCAGTTCCTACTCAACAGCGCATAACAACATAAAGAGAGAACATCAGTAATACCAAAAAACCCATTTAGAATTATTTTTGTAATTATTTGCCAAGCCTAGCATTATGCGAATGACTCATAGCTGACCTTAATGGGTTTTCTGAAAGCTATAGATCAAATGGGAAGAGATTATCCATCTTTCTTTTATTTTTAATTTTTTTTTTTATTATTTTGTGTGCGTGTACCGTCAAATCAGATCTGACTGGTACGGGAGGATATTGCACCTCCTTCTCCGGCAGAGCACCTGGTGGATTTGAACCGTGTTCCTCTGGGATTGCAGTGCAGCTTCTTGCCACTAGGCCACCAGAGCTCCCCTGAGATTATCCATCTTTCATTGGTGGAGTTTCTGATTGATCCAAACCGTAAGAAGGGCTGCCCTCTGCCATGGAGTAGTAGTGAAACTCCATAAGATCTGCACTACTTGATGTTCCTGGGTGCAGCACATATAAAATGTTAATCAATTAACTCTCTTATGGATTTATAGACTAGGTATTTATCAAGAGCTTATGAGAAACTGGATAATGGAATCAAGGTGGCAATGAGTCTAGTTTGGGTTGTTGTTGTTGCAAGGTGCCATAAAGTCAACTGCAACTCACAGTGACCCTGTGGATAATGAACTTGACCCTTGCTCTACCCTGCTTCTTCCTCATGATCTCTAATATTCTCGTCACTGTCATAGATAAGATATAAATCCATCTTTTTAAGAGTCTTGCTTTTTGGGGTCCTACATCTTTACCAGCATTATGGGTTTTGTCCCCAAGAACTGGTCCCTCCTAAGTAACAACATGCTCAAGTATGTGAGACAAAGTCTGACCTTTCACAACTCTAAGGAGCACTTTGTCCACACCTCAACCAAGACAGACTTGTTTGTTCTTTTGACAGTCAAAGAGATAGTCAGTACTCTTTCCTAACACCAAAATTCAAAGACATTTTCCTTCTTCTGTTTTCCTTATTCTTTAACTGACTTTCAGATGTATAAAAAGCAATTGAAAGTATCACAACTTGGGTCAAACACAACTTAGTTTTTACACTTACACTGTTGTTCTTTAGTGCTTTGGAGAGGTCCTTGACAACGGATTTCTCCCAATGTGACCTATCTTTTGATTTCATAAATTTTTCTGTTATGAATGATGCTTGAGGTAACATGTAAAATAAAATTTTTCACAACTTCAAGTTTTTCACCATTAATCATGATGTTGCTAGTTGGTCCAATGGAGGAGATATTTTTTCTTCATGTTAAGATGTCATTCATGTACAAGAATCTTCTATTTTGGGTAATAGCACGGAATTCAGACATGAACATAGAGATTCAATTCTATGTAGTCAAAGGAATAATATTTATTATATCTGTTGGAAAAGTCTATGGAGAAGCTTAATAAAAAAAAACATCAAAATAGGCTAGGGGGTTATTGTTCAACAGATCATCATGAAAATTCAAATTGACATTGAAGATAATGAAAACAAACACACAAGAACCAACATATGACATTAAGTCTATGTGACCTAAATTTATATATAATCTTAGGAATGGTTTTGATGTATTAAACATTAACTATCGAAGATTAGAAGAGTTGTGGAATGACATTAGGATACCATTCATGAAGAAAGAAAAGATCATCAGAAAGTCGTAGAAGAAAGAAAAGACCAAAAGAGATGTCAGAAGAGAGACCCTAAGAATTGCCCTAGAAGCAGAGAAACCAAAATTTAGAGAAGAGAGACTGAAGTAAAAGAGATGGACAAAAGACTTCAAAGGGCAGTTTGAGAAACAAAGCAAAGTATTACAATGAAATGCAGAAAGAGTAGCAATCAGAAATTCAAAGCGGAAAACATAAATTTCTCAAACTAAAATAACTGAAGAACAAATTCAAACTCTGTGTTGCAATACTGAAGGACTGTTTGGGTAAAATCTTGAATGATTCATAAAGCACCAAAAGAATATAAAGAGTTACAGTACTGAAAATAATTTATTAACACTGAGCCAGTTAAGAAATATAATCAAGAATCAATGGTAATATAGGAAGGACTTCAAACTGCACAGAGGAACTGAGGATAAAACAAGCATCCAGTAATTTAAATAATACCTGTTGAGGTGTTTCAACAAATACCACCCTAAGCCAAGATATTTGGAAGACAGCTACTAGGTCAACTGATTAGAAGAAATCCATATTTGTTCCCATTCTCAAAGAAGAGAATGCAATATAAAGTGAAACTTACCAAATAATATCATTAAAAGCATATTTACTTGAAATCATGCTGAAGATTATTTTTAAATGGCTGGAATAGCACATCTACAGGAACTGCTAGAAATTCAACCTAAATTCATAACAGGCAGTGGCATGTTCTGTAAAACATGTACTATCAGGAATGAAGGGTAGATCTTGGCTGAGAGCAGAGAACACCAAAGAGGTATGTTTGTTCTTTAATTTTTATGAAAAGTTCTTTAACTTTGTGGACCAAAACAAATTATAGATAACATTGAGAAGAATGAGAGTCCCAGAATGCATAGTTATGTTAATGGGAAATTTATACATGGATCAAGAAGCTGTTGTCCAAACCCAACTAGGGAACACGGTGTGGTTAAAGTCAGAACAATTGTTTATTAAAGGTAGGTATCCTTTCTCCACATGTATTCAAACTTGTTGCTGAATAAACCATTGGCGGAACTGGACTATATGAAGGAGACGTTGATGTTAAGAATTGGAGGAAGATTTGTTAACAATCTGGATTAAATAGATGATACAGTCGTGTTTTCTAAAAATGAAGAGTACTTGAAGCACTTGTTCTATAGGATCAAAGACTACCACCTACAATGTGGATTACATCTCAACATCAAGATAGCAAAAAAATTTACAACTGGACTAATAGACACTATCATGATAGGTGTAGAAAAGACTGAAGTGGATCCAAAATCAACATCCATGGCAACAGCAGTCAAGCAATTAAAAACGTGTGTTGCCTTGGGGAAGTCAGCCATCAAAGACCTCTCCAAGGTACCGAAGAGTCAGGGCGAGGATATCACTTAAATATGCCTGATTGAAGCCATGGTATCTTCAATTGCTTCCCCTGTAGCTGAGAGTTGGACAATGAATATAGATGAATTGGCATGTTGGAGAAAAGTACTCAATATCTCAGGGACTGCCAAAAGAATGAACAAGTCTGGTTTTGTAAGCAGAGCAACCAGCGTGTTCCTTAGAGGTAAGGAAGTTAAAATTTGGTCTCACATACTTTGGACATGTTGTTGAGAGGGATCAATCCTTTGAAAAAGACACCCTACTAGGAAAAAGTGGAGTGTCCGAAAGGAAGGAAGTCCTTACGTGAGATGAATTGTCACACTTGAATGTAAGAGTGGGCTGACGTGTATGAGATATTCTGGGGGGAGGCAAATAGTTCAGATTTGTTGTTCGTAGGGCTGTTATGAGTTGTAGTGGACTGGGCAGTACCTATCTTGAACAACAACAACATAAAACTTAACCTTTGCCATTAGAACGTATAGCAAAAAGGAATATGAGACAAAAATTTTATTTCTTCAGTAATGATGGATACCCTGTAAAGTGTGTTTTTATCACTCTGTTTTGTCATTTATTTGTTGTATGTATATTTAATCTTAGTTAACTACTCCAGGAAACCAGGATTTCATCCCTTAGCTATTTGATCTCAAGTGATATTCTCACATTATTTACATGCAATGCCTAGCTGGTTTGCGGAGACTGAATCTAAGCAATGTATGCTCAGGAGGTAACTATAAAAATTCACGCATTTGTGGAACAATAGGAAGAAGCCATTCTCTTAACGTTACCCTGCTTGAAATAATGGATCCCATTTTTTTCTATCCTCAGGTAAGGAACCAGGACAAAGAGGGAAATGGATAATGAAGTAGTAGGGGTTTGGCAAATTTTTGAATTGGTTGTTGTGTTGTTAAGTGCCTTTGAGTTGTACATGACTTCTTGTGAACGAAAGACCTGAACACTTGCATAACTTTCATCGTTTCTCCACGTTCATAGAGTTTCCAGAGGCAAGCTATTTTGGAAGTGGATGCCACTCCTGCTTCAAAGCTTGTTTTAATCCAGAGCTCCACCAAACACTGTCCACCATCGGTAACCATTATCACATTTGACACATCAGTGTCACAGTGTTTAGCATCACAGCAATGACAAGTAACCTCTGTCCAGCAAATGGACAGACAAGTGCTATGCCACTTAGAAGAATATATGATCAAAAACAAATAAAACTTGAATTAGTAGGCACTCAGTAAACATTTTTAAGCAGACTTTAATGAAGCAAAGACGTCACGAAACCTCTAAGCTTTGTCCATTTGCCTGCACGATGTATACTTGCAGCACATTTTAATTTATTATACAAATGCTCAATTTAATATATGAGCTATACAAATATTTTGTATAGGGGGAAAAACCCAACCAAACCATAATATTAAAGTTGAAAGAGCAAATTAGTATCCTGTAATAGCTTACAAAAGATGTGAGTAAAGGATATATAAAGATGGAAAAAAGGATATTGATACATAACATAGCGAATTATAATACAATGTGAAGTCCAAGAAACAATATCACAGAAATCCACATATTGAGGATGGCACAAAATAAAAAAAATAGTTTATTTTTTCAGAAAATAGAAAGGGTTGGGTTGAACTTCCCAGAAGAGACAAAGTTACCTGGATTTAGAGAAAGGCCAAATGTCTATTGTATCTGGATGATATCTTTATTGAGGGAAAATAATTGGAGAGAAAGTTGTAGAGAGAAACTGGTCCCCCATTTTAAAGACCAGAACATGCTGTGCTAAGGGTTTTGGATCTCATTCTGCAATGCAATGAGGGTTTCCAGAATGCTTTAGATGACAGGATAGTATAAATAATTCATATACTGCTGGTCACTTCCAATTAAAATATGGTGGATTGAATACATGTGCTTAGCTCCCATCTGTAGCTACTCTAAAATTATAACAAGAGAATTATATTTAAAAAGGCATAAACACATAAGCTCAAGTAATATGGTAACAGCATTTGGGGCACTAGAAAGCAGATGGGCCTGTATTAACTGACCTGGAAGAATGCATATCTGAGCATCAGTGGGAAGCCTCCTCATCCCACCTGCTTTCATTGGTGAAAAAAACCAAGGACCAGCTGATTTACATCACAATCTCCCCATGATATTGGAAGTGGGTATATAGAAGGGTTCAACCTGGAGAATTGCTCAAACGTCTGATCAGAATGGCGTTAGAAGAATACCAAGTTTTAGCACTGCACAACGTGGGCAGTATTCTTCCCCTCCCATCACATAAAGTGAGGTCTTCATTCCCTTGAGAGGATAAAGTAGCTGGCTTATGTCTAGGTTACTCTAGGTGCAGTTATGGGCAAAGAATACAGTAAATAAAGGCGCTTTAAATGAATATGAAACACTGGAAAATTTTCTATAATAGTATTCAGGAATGAAGACAACTATTGTTGGGTTGTTGTTATGTGTCATCAAGTCATCTGCGACTCATAGCGACACTATGTAAAACAGATTTGAAACCTGTCCTATCCTGAGTCAGTCCCACTGACTTCAACACTTCTACCCTTATTACATCAGTTGCTGTGTCAATTCAACTTATCTGGGGTTTTCCTCTCCTGTGTTGTCCCTCAACCTTCCCAAGCATGATGTCCTTCTGCAAGGATGAGTCTCTCCTAGCCATGAACCCAAAGTATATGAGATGGAGCCTTACAATCCTAGCATCCACAGAGAAACTTTGTTTCATCCTTTCTGAGTCAGACCCCTTTGTTTTCTTGGCTGTCTATCTGTTTAAAGAAGACAGTAAGGCATGTAATATCCAATCAGGAAATGGAAAATTTAGGTATCTGAGTAGTAGGAGAGGAAGATTTAAAAGATATCATGATATCAAACCAAAACCAAAACAGTCTAATGTCCAACAGTTCTATCAACAATCTCGTAATAGAAAAATGTTACTATTCCACACATTATCTAACAGCTGAATTGTGACCAGCTCTCCGACTCATGCAGACAATGAAACATCTTCGCACAAAGGGTTTTATTCTGGTTGGTATTGCTGTTCGGTCAGCCCCAAACTCATGGCAACCCCATCTGTGCAAAGTCAAATTACTCTGTGAAGTTTTCTTCATGTCCTATTTATAGAGTAGATCCCGAGCTCTTTCTTCTTCCACTGAGGCACGGGTCCATTCCTTCCATCTTTAGATTAGCAGTTGATCTCATGCAATTACTGATATCTGGGCTCAGAGATTTTTCTTTACTCTTATATTTTGTTCTCCATTTTCCCCATAGAAATAGAAATAAAATTCATTTGTGACTAGTTTGCAGCTAGAAGAAGCCACATACTCGGGTTGTTTTTTTTTTAAATGGAATATGTATGAAAATGATCCCTGTAACATCTTCTTCACTTGTTTCATGTGGAATTCCAAGCCAATCAACCACTTGGATAACTTCAACCATCCATGTGTGTCAGGATACATCCTGTGCTCTCAGCAGAATTTTAAATGGTCGGTTTTTTTGGTTGATTTGTTGTTTTTTTATTTTGTTTTGTTTTTTAAGTAGACCTCCAAACTTTCTTCTGAGATATGTCTAGGTACATTCAAACTTTGAAAGCTTTTATTAAAAGCTGAACTCCTAACAAAATATTCATCTTTATGCAAACTGAAAAATTATGCCAACCAAGTAAAGACAACACAGTGGCAGAGAAGAAGAAAAAGTGAAAGCAACTAACCATGAACTTGGATACCTGAGTGACTAGTTGTAATAAAACCACGCAACTAACTCAAATCTCAAACTTCAAGATTATTTCTCTGTAGTCTGTTCTTTAAGCACACCTCTTCGGTATCCTTACGTGCCTAGAACACCCTTTCAACTAACACAACAATATACAAATAATACTAACTGTAAAAATATAGCTGACACCACTCAACAGATATCCCTAAATAATATAATAATAATAATAATATAGAATACAACCAATATGGTGGGGGGAAGCTTCTTGGAAGATACAGATATTGGAGAAAGTGAAATACAATTTTTTATCCTGGTTTATTTACAAAATTCAAATACAATTTTTTGGGAAAAGATTCTTCCAATTTCTCTCACTCCCCCCACCCACCACACAATTCCATGATAAATCCCCCCCTCTCTCTGCACATCCTCCTCCCTCTGCTTCCACCACCCCACCCCTTTGGATCCTTATATTCATTCTATAATAATGGAAAGTGAAATAGATTTAAACAATGATAACAAAAAATATTTGTAGAACTTAGAAAAAATGTATTCAAGAATATTTGAAAACAATAAAGGTTAATGGAAATATAAAAGCTAAAATAATATATTGTGAAATTTTTAAATGTAATATTTTTTATTAAGAAGGATATAGAGTTTATTGTTAGGTGCCTTTGAGTTGAGTATGACTCATAGTGACCTTACTAATGACATAACTGCACCCAATGCTATCTTGTGCCATCCTCATCAACTGACATGCTTGAATCCATTGCTTCAGTGACTATTTTAATCCATTTTGTTTAGAGTCATCCTCTCTTTTGCTAACGCCTCTCTGTTGGAACCATGATATCTCTTTCCAAGGAATAGTCTTTTCTAGAAACATGCTCAAAGGATGTGAGATGAAGTTTTGCCATCGTGCCTAAGGCATTTATGGTTTTTTTTTTCTCTTTACTATCTGTTGGGTATTAAATATTCTTCTCCAACACTGCAAAGGCATGAATTCTTCATCCGGAGTCTAGGCTTCTACAAATGGTTAAGTATTACTAACTAAAATATTAGTCGTTTGAACTCACACAGGAGCTCTTTAGAAGACAGGCTTGGTAATTTGGTTCTAACATATCACAGGCTTCAAATCTTCTAGATAGCAGTTCCACTCTGCATGCATCAGGTTATTATGATTAAGAATCCACATGACAATTAAACCAAGCATTCACAAAGATTAATAAAATTGGAAAAAAGATGAAGGGATCTTGCAGAAAGCTTTATAAGGAGGTATAATAATGCACATAATTGAAAATATAATTAAAAAAAATATAATGACCACTCCGCAAAGGCCAATGTCTAAGTTATAGGACTTGAGGAAGGACAGAATAGAAAAAGCAGAGAAGAAACTCCTCATAAAAATGATTAGTCAAATCTCAAATAGAAGTATTTGGGGATTGAAAAGACTCAATTTGATGTCAAGAAGTTTCATCCTAGTGAGGCAAAAATAAATGCTGCATTCTACCACGGAGAAAAGAAAGAAACAAAAGTAAAATATGTAATACATAAAGAAGCAAGAATTACATCCAAATTAATTTTTCAGTAACAACTCTGCAAACTGGAATACAATGAAGAAATATGCCAAAGTTCTCAAGGAAATTGATTTCTATCTGTGATTCCATACTGAGTCAATCAATGCAGTTGAAGGGTAGAATTTAAACCATTTTCATTAATAGAAGTCTTCAAGTTACATTTATGTACCTTTTCACAGACAGTTATATGAAGAATTTATCTACTAAAACAAGAAAACAAGCTAAGAAAAAAAGGAAGGTAGATATATAAGGAATAGAACAGTGAACACCAGAGAGATGGAGATATGAAATAAATCTTGGACCAATACAGAAAGATTCAACTATAGTGATCTCATTTGTTCTGATATTCTCAATTCCCTCAATAAGATCTAATGAATTAAAAAATTATGTTTTTAAGGGAAAGTTGTATGAATAGGATAGAGTTTAATTTCAAGTACAGAAGAAATTTGTTAAGAAGGCAAAGATTTTTTAAAAAAAAAAAGAAGGCACAGATTCTCACCACTGGTCCAATTGGCAGCACCATGATAGATGAAGGATATATAGACGTTTTTAACAGTTACAGCTTCCTGGGCTCCACAGCCAACCTCTTGGCACCAGAAGTCAGGAAATCAACAAAAATTTCAATGGGAAAGTCTGCTGTCAGACATCTCTCCAGATTACTGAGAAGCAACCACATAAGTCTAGAGACTTAAGTGCACCTAGTCCAGGCCATGGTCTTTGCCATTACTTGCTGTGCATCAGAGAACAGGACAATAAAGAAAGATGACAGAAGAAGAATCAAGTCCTTCAAGTTATGTTGCTGGAGAAGAGTCTGGAACATACCATTTACAGCAAAGAAAACAAATAAGTCTATATTGGAGAGGGTGAAACCAAGTTTCTCCTTGGAGGCTAGGAATTTGATCCTCTGTTTTACATAATTTGGGCAAATGGCTGGAAGAGACTGGTCCTTGGAGAAGGATATCATGCTCAGAAGGAAGGAGGGATGGAGCAAGAGAGGAAGACCCTGAATGAGATGAGTTGATACAATAACTGTGGAAATGAGATTAGGTATGTCGGAATCAGTGAGACTGGTTTAGGGCAGGACAGGTTTTAGAGCTGCTGTACATAGGGTTGCTATGGGTCCACAGGCAACTTAATGGCATATAACAACAGAAGAAATTTAGAAAAAAATATTTCATGTGTGGAAGGGTTCTGTTCTATTTTACCTAGGGTTTCTGTAAGCCAGAACCAACTTGATATTGTCCAATGTTGTCATTAAATGTCCTTCATTTGACCATGACGCATAGCAAGTCTATACACAATAGCTCTGAACCATGCCCTATCCTGAGCCAATCTCACTGTTTCCAACACACCTAACCTTACTACCTCTGTTACTGTGTCAATTCTTCTCATCCAGGGTTTTCCTCTCTTTTTCTGTCCCTCCACCTTTCCAAGAATGATGACTGATTCATCCTGTCAATATACCCAAAGTATGTGAGATGGAGTTTAAAAATCTTTGCTTCTGAGGAACAATTTGGTGTCACACTCTCCAGGAAAGACCTGTTTGTTCTCTTGGAAGTATACAATATGGTCAATTCTTTTCTCCAGCATCACAACTCAAAGACATTGATTCCTGTTCTGTCATCCTTAGTCCTTGTCCAGCTCCCTGATACATAGGAAGAAATTTCAAAGACCAATCCTGGTACAGGTGTACTGTAGTCTCTGGATAGACACTGTTCCTCTTCAGCACTCTGGAGAGGTCTCTGATAGCACATTTTCCCAGTGCAATTCATCTTATGATTTCATGACTGCTGGTCCCAAGGGTATTGACTATGGAACTGAACAAGCTGTAAGTATTAACAATCTCAATCTCTTCTCCATCTATTATAATGCTGCCCGTTCACTCAGTGGTAAAAATCCTTGTTTCTTGAATTTTATCTTCAGTTCATATTGAAGACTGCATTCTTTGAGCATCTGCAGCAAATGCCTCAGGTCCTCCTCAGTTACAGCAAGCGGTTTTATCTGCTGCATAATACAGGTTGTTGATGAATTTTCCTCCAATACTGATGTTACATTCCTCCTTATAAAGTCCAGTCTATTGCTCTCTTTCAATATTGAATATTTTATACGTATATATGTGTGTGTGTATATATATATATGTATGTGTGTATATATATATGTATGTGTGTGTGTATATATATATGTGTGTGTGTGTGTGTGTGTGTGTGTATATCTCGGAAATCTAAACAGAGAAAGAAAACATTGAATGGTTCAAAATCAGGAATGGTGTATACAGGAAGGCAACCTATCTCCATATATTTTCAATCTATATGTGGAACAGAACATCTGGGAAGCTAGGCTCTATGAGGAGTAACGTGGCATCAGGATTGGAGGAAGACTCATCAACAATCTGTGTTATGCAGATGACACAATCTTGCTTGCTGAAACTGATGAGAAACGGAGACATTTGCTACAGATTTTCAAGGAGTGAAGTCTTCAATATAGATTGAAGTTCAGTATCAAGAAAACAAAGATTTCACCACTGGGACAATAGGCAGCATCATGATAGATGGTGAAGGGATTGAGATTGTTAACAGCTTTAGTTTCCTTGTTCCACAGTCAACACTCTTGGTACCAACAGCCAGGAAATCAAAAGACAAATTGCACTGGGAAAGGCTGCTGTCAGGGACCACTCTAGAGTACTGAAGAGCAACGATGTCAGTCTGGAGACTAAGGTGTACCTGATCCAGACTATGATTCTCATAACTACTTACTATGCATCAGAGAGCTGGACAATAACTAAGATGATAGAAGAATCAACACTTTTGAGTTGTGGTGCTGGAGAAGAATATTGAACATACTGTGGATTTCTAGAACAAACAGATTCACCTTGGAGAGGGTTAAACCAGGCTATCCCTTGGAGGTAAGGATTTTGAAGGTACATTTGATATACTTTGGGCATGTTTCAAGGAGATACCAGTTCTTGGCAAGGGGCATTATGATTTGAACAGCAGAGGGACAGCACAGGAGAGGAAGACCCTGGTTGCCGTAGATTTACTCATTAAGTAAGGTAATAAAGTTAGGTGTGTTAGAGACAATAAGATTGGCTCAGGATAGAGTATCCTCCACGGCTATTGTTAGTACACAAGTTTTCTAAGAGTTACAAGTGACTCAGTAGCATATGTTGTTGTTGTTGTTGTTGTTAAGTGCCGTCGAGTCGCAGGCGACTCATAGAGACCCTATGAAGGAGAGTCCTTGACGCTTGGGTGCCTTTCATCCTCTCTCCAAGTTCATAGGATTTCCAGAGGCAAGCTATTATGGAAGTGGACGCCACTCCTCCTTCCACCAGTAGCATATACAACAACATAAATAAATAAAAAGAAATATCTATGTGTGTGTGTGTGTGTGTGTGTGTGTGTGTGTGTGTGTTGTTCTTATTAATTGCCTTCAAGTTGAGCACAACTCATAGCAATCATATGAACAAAAGGCCTGAAGTCCCTCTACAACTATCAACATTTATCAAAGTCCATAGGGTTTCCAGAGGCATGTTGTTTAGGAAGTGGATGCCACTTCAAAACCTGTCATAGTATGTTATTATCGCTATGTGCCATTGAGTAACCTGTGATGTATAGTAACTTTAGGTACAGCAGATCTGAGCCTTTCCCTATCCTGAGCCAGTCTCACTAATTCTAACACACCAACCCCCATTGCCCCAGTTACTGTATCAATCCATCTCATCCAGGGTCTTCCTCTCCTGCGTTATCTGTCCACCCTTCCAAGCATGATGCCCTTCAAGGACCGATCTCTCTTGGCCACGTTCCCATAGTAAGTGAGGCAGAGCTTCAAAATCCTAGCCTCCAAGGAGAGACTTGATTTCATCCTCTCCAAGATAGATCTATTTGTTCTCATGGCAGTCCATGGTATGTTCAAGACTCATCTCCAGCACCACAACTCAAAGGCATTAATTTTTCTTCTGCGATCCTTAGTCATTGTCTAGCTCTCAGAAAGAGAGAGAGAGAGAGAGAAGGGGGAGAGAGAGAGGGTGAGTGGGGAGGGAGGAGGGAGGATGCATAGGAGGGAAAGAGGGCTCTGATGGCTTAATGGGAAGGTAATGCTAAGGAGTTGTGTAGTCAACAGTTTGAATACCTCAGATGCTACAGGGGAGAAAGACTGACAATCTCCTTTCGTGGGATTTACAACCACTGAAAACCTACTGGTGTGTCAACTATAAGTAGATGCCAACTAAATGGTTATATATAGATACACAAAGAAAAGAAAATATTGTACAAAGGAGACTAAGTAATCTGATTAACTAACTTCCTTTATTTGAATTACATTTACATAATGCTAATACTGCAAATACTAAGTAGTTAGCCAAACAAGATAGAGTATAAATTCATTTAGATTATTGTGTCATGGAGAGGATATACGCCTAAGATAGAGATATATATGTAAAGAGGAGCCTGAAGGCTGTTTCTCTTCAGCTAAGCTAAAGCTCAAGCCAAAGGATGAAAACTAAACCTGCAAATCAAGAAGCAGAAATTCAGACACACTCTTAAGTATATAGTAGGAGATAACAAGGGATCAGAAATGTATTAGAAATGGTGGTTTAGTGCTTCGGGAGTTGGACCACCCCACAGTTATCTCGTTTATTGCTGTTCGGGTCTACCAGCAGCTCTGTGGGAGAAGGATGAGCAGCCTCTTCTCTTTATACAGTCTCCCCAAACCTACTCAGCTCTGAGCAGGTTCCATCCAACTCGATGCCAATGGGAGACAGATGGATCTTTAGGGAGAAGGGAATGGATTTAAGAGATGAACATTTAGGGACTGTCAAACTATTTTTCTTGTTTTGCTGGTATAGTTTCTTATTTTTAATATGATTGTGTGCGTTTTCTTAAGTTTTAGCAAACAATGTTGATAAACTCCTATTCCATGCCCTGCTCCAATCTTGATTATGTATTTTCACTTATACAGCCATTTTCTTGCATTATTCACTCATCGTGCAGTCTAGATAGTTATTGTGAATGAATACATCCACAACACACACCTTTTCTTGATTTCAATCCATGTAGTATTCCTTTGTCTTATTCAAAAGATTGCCTCTTGCTGTGTGTACATTTTTTTTCTATTCATTCATTGTTGCACTTTTCCCCCTCCCAACCCTCCCCCCTAATACACTACCCTCTTGGAAAAGTAAAAGAAAAATTCTTTCATTGTTTTACAAACCCCTCCCCCAGGCCCACTCCAACATGTAGCCTTCGCTCTAGAGTCTTGTCATGACAAAAATACCTAATCACATCTCCCTTTTAAACAGTTTTCTCCCTCATCTGTTTCAATGCAGTATACATTATTGACCCCATCTTTCTCAGTCTTTCCCCAATCCAAGGTCAGTATTGCTTTACAACAGTGGCACCATGCAGTATTTGTCCTTTTGTGACTGGAATGCGTCACTCAGCATAAAGTCCTCCAGAGTCACTCATTTTGAATAATATTGTATGAGTTCCTTGTTTTTCAAGGCAGCATAGTATTCCATTGTGTGGATATATACCACAGCTTCTCTAGCCATTCGTTGGTCGATGGGCATTTAGGTTGTTTCCAACTCCTTGCTATTGTGAACAAAGCCGCAATAAACATAAGTGTGCATATATCTGCTTGGATGTCAGTTATGGTCTCTTTGGAGTCTTTTTCCAGTGGTGGAATTGCTGGGCCAAATGGTATCTCTATTTGTAACTTTTTGGAAAGGTGCCATACCACCTTCCATAGTGGTTGTATGATTTTACACTCACACCAACAGTGAATAAGGGTTCCAGTTTCTCCACAACCTCACCAGCATTTCTTGCTTGCTGTTCTGTTACATTTTGCTATTCTGACTGGGTGAGATGATATCTCATAGTTGTGTGTGTACGTTTCCTACATGAACACAATTAAGGGCTCTGGATTTCCCATTTTTTACAATATTATCCATAAGTTATTAATATTTGTAAATGTCTTTGCCTAATCAATAGAACATAGATAATAGCCTCTTGCATCTTCTCTGTTTCCAGCCAACATTCATCTTGTCAGTAAGAATGTACCACTTCCCATGTTCTCTTCTGAATCTAGTTTGAACCTTATCAATCACCTTCTATGCATCTGAGATCTGAACAATGAATAAGGATGACAGGAGAATTGATACCTTAGCACCGTAATGTCAGAGAAGAGTATTTAATATTCCACAGACAGGACAAAAAGTAAACAGTTATGTTTAGAAAGGAGAAGAGTCAGCAAAGGGAAGGAAGACACTCAGCAAAATTAAGTGACACAGTGATTGAACAATGGGTTCAAGTGTGTCATAGATGCCGAAGATGCTACAATACAGGATATGGTTCAAATCTATTTTTCGTAGGATCTCTATGAGTCCTACTCTACTTGACAGCACCTAACAACAACAACAACAACATTGAGTGGTCTGTCATTTTAAAAGGCAAAAATATTTTTTTTTCCCTTGTGATTTATTCCAGTTGCTGACTTCTACATTCACTGGAAAGATTAGTAAGCATTTCCAGTATTGCATGTTATTTGAAACTTTTCACTTGATATTCAATGCTATCAGTTCCTGATCATATGCTACCTCCCGATATAGATGACCACCAGGCAATTATTTTTAAATTTCTTTCTCATGGAGAGGGTGAAGCCAGAGTGTTCCCAGGAGTCAAAGATTCTGAAGCTTCGTCTGACATATTTTGGGCATGTTGCAAGGAGCGACTGGTCCTTGGAGAGGAACATGTTTGGCAGAGTGGAGGGGTGGCGAAGGAGAGAAAGACCTTCGGTGAGATGGATCAATTCTGTGACTGGAGCGGTGGGAATAAGTGCGTTTGAGACGACTAGGTTGGCACAGGGTAGAACAGCATTTAGGGCTCTTGTACATAGGGTCGCTATGAGTCGCAAGCGACTCGATGGCACATAACACCACCAACAACAATTCTAGTTGAGTCAGAACTGATTCATAGGTGAGCCTCGATGAAGTTTTAGGAGGCTGTGAATCCACAAGAAGATGGCTTGACACAATGACTACAGCAATGGACTCAAGTATGTTTGAAGTGAAGATGTCGCAGAGTAGGTCAAGGTTCAGATATGTTGTTCACAGGGTCACACGAGTTGTATTCAACAGCATCTAACAACAGCAACTAATCCCAAGAGCAAGAAATTACTCATATTTCTCCCTAGAATCTACTGGTAACTTTCAGGCTTCCAAAGAAGAGTCATCTTTGACTTGGTTGCATAACTCCTTACAGGCTCTGTCACCAGAACTTCTTAGCTCCTTTGCTACTTCTTATTTCATGCAATATTTTGCCTATAAAACCCTTCAATATTCTAACTCAATGCTAGAGTGTTGTTTTAGATTTTCAACTTGATAAACACGGGTATTTATTTTCTTTTTGATAATCCAACTTCAAGTCTTTGCTTATTTCATTATGCTACTTTATTTTGTTCTCTCAAGTAATCCATTAGATCACTTCTTTTATGTCACCATTTGTTCCTTTATTTTATTTATTGTACAGTTTTGGTTATCTTCTGACTGTCTATTTACACACATTCTAAGAAATACCTGGTGGTGTAGAGGTTAAAATAATTAAATGATAAAAAAATGCTTGATGGATTGATCGTATTAGCTGCTCTATGAGATGAAAAAATTGTAGTCTTGTTCTATAACAATTTACAATAGTGGATATCCAATAGGGTTATTAAGAACAGGAATCAACTCAACTTCTAAGAGTTTTGTTATTATCCTAAGATAGGAGTGATTTAAAAAGTATAGATTTGAATTTCATTTAGTGAAATGAAGGGGTGTTTTGTTTGTTTGTTTGTTTTAAATGCCTGAAAGTACAGCTCCAGACCTCGTGAGTAAGGAGTAAGGAGTTGGGTTGTCCAGAGGTGGATGGTTCAAATCCACCAGCTGTACATGGAAGAAATATGGACAATTTATTTTTGTGTAATTTATAGCATCTGAAGATTCATTGGAGGGACATCTACAAGGCAGTTCTAACTGAATTAAAATGAGAAGATGATAAAATTTTAAAATAAAGAGTGCTAAAATTTTTCAGTCATAACAAACTATGGCTAATATGCAAAAGTATGGGAATCCTAGAACACTTAATTTTGCTCTCATGAAATATACACATAAATCAAGAAGCAGTTATCCAAATAGAACAAGGGAACATCATATCATTTAAAATAAGACAGATGTGCATGAGGGTTGTATCCTTTCTCCACACCTATTCAGTCTGTATGCTGAATAAATAATTTAAAAAGTTGGACCATATGAAGAAGGATGTGACATCAAGGCTTGAGGAAGTCATATCAACAAACTGCTTTATGTAGTAGCTAGCTTACACAAACTTACTTGCAGAAAGTGAAGATCTGAAATACTTTTTTTCTTGAAAATTAAATACTACAGCCTTCAATGAAGATTATATCTCAACCATCAATGAAACAAAAGTTTTCACCACTGGACCAATAGGCAGCATCATGATGGATGGAGAAAAAAATATCAAGTTGTCAATAATTTAATTTTATTTAGGTCCACAATTAACATCCATGGTAGCATCAGTCAAGAAATGAAAAAAAAATATTTTGCATTGGGGATACTTGTAGTTAAGAATGAAAAGTATTATCTTACTTAGGAGGGACTGGAGAGCATTATGTAAATATTGTATAAAACCACTATTGTAGAATGAGTCTAAGGATCCAAGGGGGGTGGGTTAAGGTGGAGGCAGAGGGATGAGGATGTGCAGGGGGTGGGTTAATCATGGAGTTGTACAATTTGATGGGGGGGGGAGTGAAGGAAATTGGAAGAATCTGTTCTTGAAATCAATGTATTTAAATTTTGTAAATAAACTAGTATTTAAAAAGTAATCTCTCCAAAGTTCTAAAAAGTAAGGATGTCAGTTTAAAGATTAAGGTGTGTCTAATCCATATTTTGATATTTTTAGTTGTTACTTATGTATATGAAATTTGGACAGTGATTCAGGAAGAATAAATGTCTTTGAACTGTATTTGCAAAGGACATGGACTATTACAAGGACTGTCAAAAGAACATACAAGTGTGTCTTAGAATGAGTCTAACCTAGTTGTTCCTGGACTAATTGGCAGCATCAGGAGGGATGGTGAAGAGATATTGTTCACAGCTTTAGTCTACTTGGCTCCACAATCAACACTCTTGGCACCAGCAGCCAGAAAATTAAAAGACGTATTGTGATGGGAAACTCTGTGGTTAGGGACCTCTCTAAAGTACTCAAGAGCAACAGTGTCTCTCTGGAGACTAAGGTGCATCTGATACAGGCCATGCAATCACTTGTTATGTGCCAGAGAGTAGGACAATGACTAAGGAGGACAGAAGGAGAATTGATGCCTTTGAGCTTTGGTGTTGGATAAGAGTATTGAGGGTAAGATGGACTGCTACAAAAACAAACAGATTCATCCTGGAGAGGGTTAAACCAGGCTACTCCTTGGAGGCAAGGATTCTGGGGCTTCATCTGACATACTTTGGACATGTTGTAAGGCTGGACAGATCCTCGAAGAGGGACATCATGCTTGGGAGGGTGGAGGGACAGTGCAGGAGGGGAAGACCCTCTAGGAGATGGATTGATTTGCTGACTAGAGTAATCTATATGAGTGTGTTGGAGACAATGAGATTGGCACAGGACAGAACAGAGTTTAGGACTGTTGCACATAGGGTCGCTATGAGTTGCAAATGACTCGGTGGCACATAACAACAACATCAACAGTTGTTCCTGAAAGGCAAGAATATTGAAATCTGAGCTCACATACTTTGGGTATGTTGTTGGGAGGGATCAGACTTTGCAAATAGATCATGCTGGAAACGACTGAGATTTAGATAAGGAAAGACCTTCAACAAGATAGATTGGCACAGTTTCTGCAACAGATCCCTCTAGCATATAGGGGCTGAGAATGGGATAAGATAGGGAAAGATTCACATCTGTTGTTCCTACTGTCACTATGAATCACAATGGACCCAACAATACATATCAAAAACCACAACAAGGAAATTAAACTACTGTGCACAAAACAAAGGGTCAGTTTACCCTAATGTTGTTGAAGCTAAATAGTTCCTATGAATTAACTGCCCAGGCTAAATTAGACTTCTAAACACATCAGAGGAGAAAGACAGCTTTTAAGATCTCCTCCAGCCCCAAAGCTATTATTAAAAAATCACTGAGAAAACCAACAAAAACTTGATTAAGTGTGAGTTTAGGGGACTACAACTCTAATGAAATATAAACAAAGTGACTATTTTTATTCTGTTTTGGAGAAGGTGAGGTGGGAATGACAAGCCTAACACACAGTCCAAACTCCAGTTCTCTCCTTATTGACAGCTCAGCAAATGAAAAGATGGCTTTGTTTATATGCCAGCCTCCCCCTCTCCTCAGCTGCTGAAGCAAGAAGGAAATGAGGGATGGTGTGTACACCCAGTGTAAATACTCTGATACCCATGAGTTCAGAGGGCCAGGAGTTAATGGATTTCAAACTTTCAAAAGGACTTAGCCACCATATTTCAAATGATCCACACTACAGTACCTACACAAACCTCATCTCATTAGTTCTCTATCTCCTTTCTCATTATCTTTCCTGTAGTATATTTTAACTCCATACATGATTTAGGGAATATCTCTGACCAACCCCATATTGTATCTAGGGAGTTTGTCAATATGGATTGGGAGTCACAATCATTTTACAAAAGTAATAGAGGAGGAGATGAGAAAGCCATAGATTTTTGCACTTCCTCATGCCATGTTCTTGGTATTATATAGTAAGAGGATAGAACTTAGCTGGTTTATGTAAAGTCACATGAAATCTTCCATTGTAAATCTTAGAACTCAAGTTTGCTTTTTCAAAGTTTTGCAGTTTTAAAAATATTTATTAGTTCAGTTAGCTTTATATTTTCTATTTAATAGTTCTAATGTGCATTGCCTCACACACATTTTAAATAAAATTATTATTCTTCTTACAAGCAAATGTTAAAAAACAGCTAAAAGCATGCCAATCAAATGGATAGACTTAAAACTAGAAAGCAATGTACTCTCCCTTTCTATACCAAGCAAAATTGCTGATATCCAGGAGCAATGCATTTATTCCTACATGGTCACCCAAACAAAGATTGGAATAAAGGTCATTCAGATAAACTTGATTGAATAATTTGATTAAAATTAGCAAGAAATGGGGTTCTACTTTTTAAATTACTTTTGATGAAATTCCACTTTTCCGTTTGAAATATATCACATTCAAGTGTTGGATCTGGGGTAACTTTGTGATGGGAAAATTAAAGACATACAGAACTGCCACATTTTCCCTTTTAGTTCTTGAAAGACCACTATAATTCAGCAAGTATCCACTTTAAATTCAAGCACAATGCTAATGGTTTACAGTTTCAGAGATTAATAATAGTTACAAAAATATTATTCCCAGTTCTCCATTTGTGTGTCAAGGGAGATAGGAAAATAAATTTATTCTATATTAAGAAAGTTTACTTTTATCTTTGTACCATATGCTTGAGCCTGGTAACATTTACTTTAGACAAAAGAATGCTGTGTCACAAAATTGCTTACATCTTAAAACATTAAAGTTTTCTCTTTGGACACAAAAGACTTCAAAGTATAAAATGTCCATTTATTGCTATTCATGTTGTAGCATACAAATTAACAGGAGGCACCATGTTCAGACAAAGGCAACAGGGCTGTTTCTTAAACTTTTCTTTGCATCTTTACTAGTTGCTTGATTATGTCATCCCACTTCATGGCTTTAAATACCATCTATATGATGACAATTCTTGAATTAATGTCCCTAGCCCAGACCTTTAGCCTGAACTCCAGACTCATATATATCCTATACTCTACTCAACATCACCACTTGGATAATAAATAGACATGTCAAATTTAACATGTTCAAACTGATTTCATCCCTTTAAACATGTCCCTGCAGACTTTCCCGTCATAATAAATGGGAACTTTAGCTCTCTAACTGCTCAGCCAAACAAATTTGGGGCTTCCTCAATTGTCTCTCCTTTCTCACACACACATTTACTATTTCAGCAAATCCTGCTGGCTATATTTTAAAGCCCATTAATTGTCTTACTACTTCCATCGTTTCTATTTTGGTCCAACTCTCTTATTTCTTGCACGCATTACTGCAAAATGCCTTATTAATGCACTATATTTCTACCTTCACCTCCTATTGTCAACCACAGACCCTATGTTCTTCTCTTAATCCATGCCTAACTATATCACCTCTTTATTAAATTTTCCTAATGCATTCTTTTATTATTTAGGGAAAAAAAATCACAACACAGTGAGAGAAAGAAAAGTCTTTTCATTGTCTACAATGTTCTACATGGTCTACCTTCTTCTGGTCCTCTCCTTTTTAACCACGCTCCCCTCTTTGTTTTCCTTTGCACATGTTAAATTAAGTAAATCTCTTAACACATTACATGGCACAAAGTATATAAAGGAAAACTAGAGAATGCTTCTGAAATGAATGAATGAAGGATTAAACAAGGTGATACAGATATTTAGACTATTTTCATTATGTTAGAGACTTATGTGCTCTTTGCCCTTTAATGATATTAATATTTCTAGTGTATAAAAATATCGAAATAAATATAGGTGTTATGACTCTATTTCATACTGTCTCCAATGAATGCTAAAACAAGCAAAAAAACCCAACCCAAAACACAACCAACCTTTTGAGGTAAATGTGACATCTTCAACTTTATGTACCTAAAAGCTGAGTTTGAAAAATATTAATGAATCACCACAGTTACTAAGTTTGCAAGGAGTCGTCACCATCATTATTGTAATCTTCTTCATGATAACCTAATATAATCCTTACTCTGCATTAGAAACAGTCTTAAACCATTTTTATATACCTCCTCATTTATATGACTATTCAACCTGCATGCTGAGCAAATCATTCAAGAAACTAGACTATGTGAACAAGAACGTGGCATGATTCAAGGAAGACTTACCAACAACCTGTGTCATGCAGATAATAGAACTTTGCTCACAGAAAGTGAAGAGGACTTGAAACATTCACTACAGAAAATCAAAGACTTCAGCCTTCAGTAAAGGCTACACCGTAAACTGAAGAAAACAAAAATCCTCTCTGCAGGATCATGATGCACAGTAGGGGCAGGTGGGAATGAAGTTGCCCCCTATTTCATTTACAATGCTCTACAATCAATATTTATGGTACTAGCAGTCAAGAAACCAGAAGATCTGCTGCATTTGGTAAATCAGCTATCAAGGACCTCTCCAATGTTCTAAAGAACAAGTATGTCAGTTTGAAGACTAAGATCTGTGTAATCTAAGCCATAGTGTTTTCAATTACTACTTATGCATCTGAAAGTTGGACAATGAATAAAGAAGACTAAGGAATTATTGATGTCTTTTAAGGGGTACTGATTATAGCATGGACTTCTAAAAGAACAGGACTTCTAAAAGAACAAATTAACATTTGTCTTGGAGGAAGTTCAACCAAAGTGCTCTTTAGAGACAAGGGTGGTGAAACATCATCTCATTTACTTTGCGTATAGTCTCACGAGAAACCAATCCTTGGAAAGAGACATCATGCTGGGAAAAGTGGAGGGTGAGAGAAAAGAGAGAGGGACCCTCAACAGGATTGACTGATTGATACAGTTTCTACCACAATGGGCTCAAGCATGGCACAGACTGAATAATGAGGATAGCACAGAACAGGACAAAGTTCAGATCTGTTGTTCATACAGTCGCAATGCGTCATAGTTGACTTGATGGTGGCTAAAATAACAACAGCAATCTTCCTCCAAAATGCTAGTATCATTTTCAGATTTAAAAAAACCCAAAAAACCAAACAACTTACTAGGAAGAGAAGTAACTTTCCTCAAATCTCAAAGTTGGCAGATGACACAGTTAGAATTTAAATTCAAAGAGTGAAGACCAAAGGTGGATTTTTAAGTATGAGCTACACTTGAAATGTTAACAAGAAGATTATGTGCTTATGTCTAAAGACATGTCTCTATCCCGTTTTGAAGAATGTGGAAGAGACAAAGTGACATGATGGCACCATATCTACAGTCGTGAACACTAGCAGACAAGACAGTGGTGGAATTTACTGGAAGAATATAATCTTTTCACAACTGTGAAATGACATTTCTATGACTTAGTCATGCAACTATCATTGAAAAATAAAAAAAAAAAACCCAAACAATGGAGATGAAGTGAAGATTATGGTTATAGGGACTCACTCTGTGTTTTTAGAGTGGACTTCTTACAAAAGGAAAAGTAGTGTCACTTTCAAATTAAAGATCAAATACATGTAGTTGACAGAAGCTTCCCAAAGCTGTAGGGAGGAGTAATGTGCTTTTTGCTTAGTCTTTCTTCAGAATGGACATATCTAGTGAGAGATGCATGGTTAATAACATGCCTTAGGACATGCTTTAAGAGCTGTAAACACTTCTTCCCTATTGTTTGCTTTGTTCTTGTGGACCAAGCTCTGGCTCACAATGGGTTCAAGTATACCATAGATGATGAAGAGGGGGCATGATAGGGCAGAGTTGAGTTTTATTGTTCATGGTGGGTTTTTAAAATTTTTTTAAAAATAATTTTAATGAACATTTACAGAGAATTTGGATTTCCATTCATTCATTGCTGCACATCTCTATCCACCCAGCCCTCTCCCCCTGCCCCCCAGTTTGCTCCTCTCTTTCAAAAGTAAAAGAAAGACTCCCTCCCTGGTACACAATCCCCCCGCACCCCTCCCACCGCCCCAAGTACATTCCACTATGCAACCTTAATTGTGGACTCTTGTGATAACTATCATACCCTATCATACATCGCTTTTAAATTATTCAGACCCTCATCTGTTTCAATGCAGTATACACAATTCATGGTGTTTTGATAAGCCACAGTCAACTTGAAAACACTGACCAACAATAATAAGCTAAGAGCCATTGTTTCCTTTTTACAACCAAAATGGGCAACAGTGTAGGTCAACAGTTTGACAGAATATTGAGGCATGTAGCTAGGGGATGTTATTCCTTGCAGAGGAACAACGTGCTTGGAAAATTAGCAGGGCAGTGAAAGAGAGTAGGACCCTCAACCTCAGGAAGGTTGACCCAGGGACTATGGCTTGAGTGTGTCAGAGGCTGTGAGAATGGCATGGGATAGGACAGTGTACGGATCAGTTGTTCATATGGTCACTATGAGTTATATTTGACTTGGTGACAACTAACAACAACAACAGACAGGAAAAATCCAAACAGATAAGGCTTAGAAAAAGTGAAGCCAGAGTGCTCCTTGGTAGCAAGGAAGATAAAGCTTTGTCTCACATACTTTGACCACATTGCTAGAAAAGGCTATTTCTTGAAGAGGGACATCACGGTTAGAAAGGTGGAGGGTCAGTGAAAGAAGGGAAGACCCTCAATGAGAATGAGCGGGACTGACACAGTGATGCAGTAAAGGACACCCAAGAGTGTCCATTATTCTAGAGTAGGAAAAATGTGAGTCTACATTTAGCTAAAAAATAATTTAAAAATTAACATATACTAATAAAAATGTTTTTCATGCTAGATCACTCTTGGTAGTATATGCTATAATTCTAATGAAATAATACTCAAAAGGTAACTTTAATACTTGTACTTTTCATTTCTACAACTATCTTGCTACTACAAATGGGAAAGAAAATATCATTAATTAGTACTTGAGACGATGCTGTAAGCAGAATGTTGAATAACCCAGGAAACATGAAAGGAAGATGGAAGGAATACAAGGAGTCACTATACTAAGAATAATTGGCTGACATAGAAGAATTTCATGAAACCACATATTCTAAAGAGACAATGGTGATGAGGAGGAAGTTCAAGCTGCTCTAAAGAAATTAAAAACAAAACAAAACCCAAAAGCAACAACAATAATGACTAAAAAATAAAAAAAAAAACCAAACACCAAACAAGGACCCAGGAGTTGATGGAATATGAACTAACATATTTCAACAAATAGATGCTGCCCTGGACGTGCTTACCGGGCTGTGTCAAGAAATATAGAGGGCATCTACCTATCTATCTAACTGACTGGAAGAGATCCATATTTATTACTATTCCAACAAAAGGTGAGCCAACAGAGTGTAGTAGTTATTGAACAATATCGTGAATATCACATGCAAGCAAGATCCTGCTGAAAATTATCCAAAACCAACTGGAACAGCACATCAACAAGAACCACCGTATGTGAAGAGGCTGTGGTTTCAGGGACCATTATAGTCAATGTTAGACAGATTTTAGCTTAAAGTAGAGAGTATCAGAGGAATGCCTGTCTGTGTTTCATTGACTGTGCAAAGGCATTTCACTGTGTGGATCACAACAAATTGTTGCTGACTCTGAGAAGAATGGGAATCCCAGAACACTTGACTGTGCTTATGTGAAACTTGTATTTGTACCAGGAGACAGTCGTCAGACCAGAGCAAGGACATGGTTCAAAGTCAGGAAAGGTATACACCAGGGATGCATCCTATCTCCATACATTTCCAATATGCATGCAGATCATCCCAGAGGCTAGGCTATATGAGGAGGAACATGGCATCAGGATTGGAGGAAAACTCAACAATAACCTGTGTTATGCAGATAACACAACCTTTACTTGCAGAAACTGAAGAGGACCTGAAGCTCTTGTTGCAGAAGGTCAAGGACTAAAGTCTTCAATATGGATTGAAGCTCAACATAGTAAAAAAAAAGATTCTAACCACTAGGTCAATTGGCAATGACATGATAGAGAAGAAATTGAGATTGTTAACAATTGCACCTTGCTTGTTTGCACTATCAATACTCTTGGCACCAGCAGTCAAGATATCAATGGATTAATTATATTGGAAAAATCTGCTGTTAGAGACCTCTCCAGAGTACTGAAGAATAACAGTGTCATTTTAGAAACTAAGGCGTAATGATTCCAAGCCATGGCCTTCGCAGCTTTCTATTCATTAGAGAACTAGGCAATGACTAACGATGATAGAAGAAGAATCAACACCATTGAGTTATAGTGCTGGCTAAAAGTACTGAACGTATCATTGACTGCTAAGAGAACAAACAGCTATGTTCTGGAAAGGGTGAAATCGAGTTGTTCCTTGGAGGCAAGGATTCTGAAGCTTCATCTCATACACAAGAGATAAAGATCCTAGATGTGATGGATTGATTCAATCACGGAGCTAATGGGAGTAGATATCTCAGACACAACGAAATTGGCTCAAGATAAGGCAGGTTTCAGAGGTATTGTACATTGGGTACTATGTGTTATAGATGATTCAAAAGCTCATAACAACAGCATGTGCTTTCAAGTTGGAATTGATTCATAGAAAAATCCCAAGGGATTGTCAGAGGTTGTAAATCAAAAGAAAGAAGATGTCAATCTTTCTCCCAGAGCAGCTGATACATTCGAACTCCCTGCCTTTGCAGGTTAGAAGAGAAACTCCTTGGGCACTAGAACTCCAGAGTTCAATCTTATGAATATTGAAATTGTTCAAAGCTTTCAGGTTGTTGTTCTAACTTCATCTCATTGTGTCAGTTCAAGGACATGTAAGTTATTCTTTAATAAATTATCTTCATAATGCTAAATAAACATGTTTTGAGATAATCATACCCATGGAAAAAAACCAATCTTAAATACTTCCAAGCATCCTTTGAGCCCATATTTCTACCATTGAAAATTGTGCCCTAATGTTAATGAGTCATATTGCTAATGATTATAGTAACAATATTAGTTGGATGTAGAAAAGTAAAGGGAAAAAATTCTCAGCCTAAACCTGAAATGAGATCACGATGGTAATAATAATCCTTATTGTTCATTCAAAAACCCTATAACAGAGGAAGTACTTCAACAAGCTAGATTGTCACATGATTTCAATAGTGCTCTGAAATATTGTAATGATTATGAAGAGGACTGGGTTTGATACTGAACCAGTGCTGCCAGTCAGAGCATCTCAGGAGTGCCTCACAATTACCAAAATCCTCTTAAGAAACCAGTGATATGTTTTGGAAATTAAGAAATGTGGGAATTAAGACTCTTGTAGGTTTAGTCACACACTGTGGAGAGGCAGGGATTTGATTCCAAGTTGTTGTTAGTTGTCATAGAGTTGAGGTAAACTCATAGAGACGCTATGAACAAAAGACCTAATGTCTTTCTTTATTTTTACTTATGTTTTTCCTAATGCCTTTCTATAACTATCATTGTTTCTCCAAATTCATAGAGTTTCCATGGGCATGTGATTTAGGAAATAGATGCTACTTCTGCTTCCCAACCTGTTTTATAACTGGGAGCTCCACCAAACACTGTCGACAATGGAAAACCATTCTGGTATTTGATACCCCAATGGCACAAGTTTCAGTATCACAGCAAACCCAGGTTACCTCATACAGCACATTGACAAAGAATAATGTGCAAAGTAGTAGACTGTTCCTCCAGATATAACAGCACTAGATTCATTTAGCAGTGGGTAAGTATTGTTGAGTCGAATATGACTCAGTGTAAGCTTTGCACAAAAGACCTGAACTCTGTTCTCTAATTATCATTTCTGTATATTTATAAGAAAGTTAGTAAATTTTCCAGAGACATCTAGATTAGGAAGTGGATCCCACTCCTGCTTCCCAACGTAAATCAATCTGGAAGCTCATTCAACCCATTGCACATAATGGGTAATCATTATGTATTTGACACGACTATGGAACACTGTTCAGCATCACAGCAACTCCAAGCTATTCAGTACAGCAAACAGACAAATGATTACTGTGTCGTTTAAAGAATATTCTTGCACAGGGTTTTAAAACCGCACCCTCGAGTAGCCCACCACCCTTAGTCTAAGGCTCAAGGGCCACCTACTTTTGAGGGGGAGAAAAAACTGTAACACATAACAAAAAAAAACCCCAGAAACTTCCCTTCTGTGACTGCCACCAAGATGAGACCACCATGGAGAAGCCAGACAGCCAGACAGTCAACACCTCACAGAGGGTCTTCCCCTCCTGCACTGTCCATCCACCCTCCCAAGCATGTTGTCCTTCTCCAAGGACTGGACTCCCCTTACAACATGCCCAAAGTATGTCAGACGAAGTCCCAGAATCCTTGCCTCTAAGGACCAGCCCGGTTTGTTTTTTTACTATATTAAATTTACAGTCAGACTGTTAGTGCTTGAGAACAGGGTTAACGTCTGCAAGTAAAACTACAAATTATCAGTATAAGATAGATGAAACTATCCCTGCCAAAGTAGCTGAACTTAGGCAAAATAAAATGATAAGTGAGGACATATAGAAGCTCGAAAACCTAGACTATGACATCATGTGGCAGGGTTAGAGGGCCATGATGGTAAGAAATAGTCTATAAGTAGAATAAATGATGGCAAAAACCAGGCTTAAGTGAGTCTGGATCTTCTTTAGTTGAAGGATCTACCAATAGTGGGTTTTTTGTCCCCTTGGGAAATTAGTGCCCTGAATGAAATATCTGATTATTTTAAGCAAGTAAACACCTAGCATGGAAGTAAATAGAAGACACTGGCTAGCAAAGCTCAGTGATCCAAGCCCAGGGTTTTTCAAAGCATGTTTTTGCAACTATATCCAGTGAGATGCTTAATAGAATAAGAGTTTTGTGGCCTAGTTTCTTTCTATGTTTCTTTCTACAGATTCATAAGAAATATTGCCTTCTTTCTCAGGCCCTTTCATGTCAATAAATACTAGAATTTATCAAACTATATAAGCCAGAAATCTAGGCTTGACCTCTAATTCCTCTCTGTCCATCATTTCAACAGCCAATCATGTTTAAGACCTGTTAATTCAACCCCCCAAATACGTCTTGAATTGGTCAATCTCCATATGCTAGTATATTTTGAATATAAAAAAAGACTTGCCTTTTCTGTTCCTTTAAGAAACTAGGATAAGTGTGCTGACCTCATCAAAAATAAGAGCTCCATTAAAAAAAAGGAAGAAAAAAAGAAGTACACGACATGTAAGGACTCGTGTGTGAAGAAATCAAACGCATCATCCAACTGCTGTCACCACATGAGCTGCCGTTGCCAAGCCGTGGAGCTGAATAAGTGTCCTTTGAGCATTTGGCAGTATCACACTTCCCAAGGTGCTGCACACAAGGAGAAGAGTATGTGGGAGGAAATTCATGGTCTGAACTGTGTCCTCCCAAAATACGTGCTGAAATCTTTACCACTGTATCTGTAAACTGAGGAAACGTGCATGACATCATGTGCAATTTACAAACTAGAAAACCCCATGAAGATTTGGCTGTGAGTCAGTTCCAATTCAACATCAATGAGTTTGAGGGGGTTTTTGTTTATTTTAGTTTTGGTTCTTTATTGGAGCGAGGTTATTTGTTTAGTTTTCTTATCTCTATCTACCTACCTATCTATCTATCTATCTCTCTATCTCTCAATCTATCTATCATCTTTCTCTCTATCTGTCTCTGTATTATCTATCTATCTATCTATCTATCTATCTATCTATCTATCTATTATCTATCTATCTATCTATCTATCTATCATTTATTATCTATCTAAATATGTCCCTGTTTGGAAGCAGGTGGGCTTTTTTTTTTTACCTTATATTAGAGAATTTAAACCAGAATAATGTTTAAACCTAATAACTTTTGTTGTTGTTATGTGCCATTGAGTCACTTGAGACATAGAAATCGTATGTACAATAGCTCTAAACCCTGCTCTTTCCTGTGCCAACCTTATTGTCACTGACACATCTACTCCCACTTCCCCAGTCACTGGGTCAGTCCATCTCATCCAGGGTCTTCCTCTTTTATGCTGTCCCTCCACCCTTTCAAGCATGATGTCTCTCTCCCAGGACTGGTCACTCCATGCAACATGCCCAAAATATATCAGACAAAGCTTCAGAATCCTTGCCTTCAAGAAACAGCCTGGTTTCACTCTCTCCAGGAAGAATCTATTTGTTCTCCTAGCAGGCCATGGTATATTCAGTACTTTTCTCCAGCACCACAGCTCAAAAGTATCAATTCTCCTTCTATCATCCCTAGTCATTGTCCAGTTTTCTGAACCATAGCAAGTAACTGCAAAGACTATGGCCTGGATCAGGTGCATCTTAGTCTGCTGAATGAAATCCTTGTTCTTCAGTATTCTTGGGAAGTCCCTGACAGCAGACTTTCTCTATGCAATTTGTCTTCTGATTTCCTGGCTGCTGGTACCAAGAGTGTTGATTGTGGAGCTAAACAAACTATAACCGTTAACAATTTCAATCTTTTCTCCATCTATCATGATGCTGCCAGTTGGCCCAATAGTGAGAATCTTTGTTTTCTTGATGTTGAGGTTCAATTAATATTTAAGGCTGAGCATTTGAATTAAAACAGACCAGGATGATGGATTTTCCATCCATTTATGAAATAACAGGCCTTCAACAACCCTGTGTACAGTAGAGAACATTCAGACTAAGCAGATATAGCAGCTGAGGTTGAGACCTCAAATATGAAAACACAAAGGAGGAACAGTTGTAAGCAGACACTAGTGGCTGGAATGTGGAATGCAAGAAGCATGAATGTAGGAAAATTGGACATTGTTCAGAAAGAAATGGAACACAAAATACCTTTTGCATTATAAAAATTATGTAACAGGCACAGAGACCCACACCGATAGAAAATGTATACAGGTAACAAGGACTGCTGTTGTCAAGTCAGAACTGACTCAGAGCTGACCCTCCACTGGGTTTTCAAAGGCAATAAATTGCACAAGAAAAGATTGCTCATCCTTCTCCCATGAAACAGCTGATGCTTTCATTCCTTGTGCCTTTGGGATTGAAGTGTAGCTTCAGCCACCAGAATAACAAAGACAGACGGATCTATTAGGCCAGGAACCACTGGTAAACCTGGTAGTCACTAGAAGCTAATGCAGACACTGATCTTTCCCAAGAGGCACATCCTAAAACCAGACTTCAAGATTCTGAACTGTGGTGAAAAACAGTATCTCCTCTTCAAAGCCAACTACTTGTATTTGTTACCACACAAGAAAATGCAGATACATACTAATAACAGGAGGCTTTGGGGTCTATCTCAAGTCCATTATCAGAAAAAATTAAATCAGTGCAATTGAAACAGCAGGGTGAGAAAGAGCTGCATGCTGATTTAGAAGACCTGGATGTTTGCCTGCTCTGTCACTTGCCATCTGGACACAGCCCAAAGGTCACTCAGCTCTTCTGTGTGTCACTGATTCAACATCGGTAAAATGCCAGGTGAGTTCAGAAGTTGTTTTCTGATCTTAAATTTTAAATACTGATCTGAAATAAAAATCATGATGAGTAGGGAGGATAATAAGGGTTTCCAGTCAGCTTTATGACACAGTACACGCATTGATCTTTTCTTAATATTAAGAAGTCCATGAAAAGCTGAGACATTAGTTACTAGGACTTCCAGCTCCAAATTCAACTCAGCCTTCTTAGTCTTCCTTCATTCAAAGGTATATTACAAAGCATTTTATCCTGTTATCAAGACTTTATACACTTTTTAAGTCAAGAACTAAAAATTCCAACCAAAGAAATAACAACCTTCTGCAAATAACAAAAAAAGCTATAACTTAAAAAAAAAAAAAGATAAAAGAAAGGAAGAGTAAGTAAGCATTTAAGCATTCCCTTTGATAATTGTAAGTGGTCTTACAAAGTATTGATACCAAAAGCAGGGTTATTCGTGTTTTGGTAAAACTGCTCTTGTGACTTTGTACGCAAACCTCAAAGATCAGGGGGAAGAAGGGGTCAATTGCTTGGTACATTTTGTCAGAAATGATCCCTGATCACCTTTCTTTTTAGGTTTTAAGTCTTATGCTTAATGTTGCTATTGCTGTTAGATGGATTATGGCACATAACAGCCCTAACAGAATCCAACAAACATCAGACATTGATTTCCAAGGTTCTTTCTCAAAAAAGAACTTGACAGCATTTGAGTTGGTGGTCCAAATGACAAGAAATTGCTGATCCCCTAAACTGACTACTTGTTATTATGGACACAATTTGTCATTGATGGGGTGTGTGTGTGTGTGTGTGTGTGTGTGTGTGTGTGTGTGTTTGAATTAAAGTGTCATAACAATAGAACAGAAGCTTGATAGGAGAGTAGTGTGAGCCACCTGAGGGACAGAGAATTCTCTTTACCTCTCCACTCCTTGAACAATACAGCATTTCCAGGGACAGGAACAATGTCCCTGAAGCTGTTCTGCTTTGAGCAATGGTGCTCATGACAGTGATAGCTGAATTCTACTTCTACTCAACGTTGATGACCAACACACACACTCTACTGATGAACTATTCATTGGTGATCATCGTTGTTTGGTTCTGATGTATTTGTACTTGAATTGCAGGGCTGGCTGGGGCAAGCTCAGAAAGTTATTCCAAGACTGGCAGCTCTTCTTATGGGTTTGAGGGGCATCTAGCCTTCAGGTAGCCCTGATTCCTGCTCCAAGGGAATATTTTATTAAGGCTTCATTATTGAGTATGTATCCTGGTGTATGGTATTGACTAGGGTGGGGGGAAAAAAATAAATAAAGTGGCCCAGAAAAGGCCATTATTCTGGTGGCTTGATAGGAACACTGAGAGTTGGTGGGTATGTGAATTGGTGGTCGTTGATTATATTTGAATTAATTTCTATGCCAGGCCAGTAAAGTGAGACCCAGCATGCTAGTCAGATATTTCACTATATATTTGGTATTTAACTTGGTAGTCATGAAGTGTAAGAGTCTGACACTAAATCTGCAACTCATTATATTAAATGTAGCAAATAAAACTCTTCTGAACTCAGGAGCCAGGAGATATGGGTTCAAATGCCAGCTCTATCATTTAACTGGTTTTATGACTCTGGCTATATATTAAACCTCTTGTCTCTCTGTTTCTTGGCCCAGAAAATGTGAATAAATAGTCGTTTCAACTTCACAGAATGGTCGTGAGACCCAAATGAGCTAATGAAATGAAAAACACTTAGAACCGCACAAAGGATATAATTAGTCCCTGATAGCTGTTAATATTCTTATCCGTGTGCATCTTTGGGAAACAAAAATATATTTTAAAGGTGTAATGGCACCTTTGAATTATCACTGTACGTGAATGCGCCTTTAAATCTGTCATCAACATAGATGCACTGGCCAGCTTAGAACGCATTCCTGGTTAATGAGAGAAATCAGCACCGTTGAATAAATCTTGTTCTTGTACCAGGAGAGTAACGGGTGTCAGTGGCCTGGGTCAGCCAGGATGGGAGCAAGCCTACCACACAAGTCCTGGGGATGCAGGCATTCTTTCTCTCCTGCCCTGTGCCCAGAAACTGTTAATTGAAAGGGAGCATGTGTGTGAGATATGGGACTCGGCGGTGAGTGCAGATGAGAAATCCCCTCAGAGAAGTTTTTAAACCTTGTTTGCTTTGGACTCAGGCCTCCCCAACTTGACTTGGTTTTTCCAGCTGTATCTAAAGGTACTTTTTCTTTTTTATTTATTATTATTATTTTTTCTTTATCTCCAGACCTTCCCCACTCCCCTTGGAGAGGAAGGGGGTTCAGCCCTCACATTTGTCACCCTGTCTTAAGAGAGGTGTTTTGGGGAGGATTGTTTCTCTTAACCTTTCATAGAGTCTGTGTTTTGGACAAAGCTCTATTCTTGGACCTCTTCTGAAATGGGAAATGAAGCACTCGTGATATGCTTCCAAAGGAGTAAAATGTATGGAACTGGAATTTTCCCAGCTCAACTCAACTCACAGCATCAAACAATTCTCTTTATTATTAATATTTTATCCAATCCCAACGTGGGAAAATTAGCTAAACAATGAGGGAGAGACACACATTTTCATGTAAAAATCAACATCTATATTCAGACAGTTAAATTTTTTGGTCCTTTCTCCAGCTTTAAGAAAAGAGAGTAAATATTGTGATAAGATAAATGCTAATTCTTTAATGAAAAGACACTTTATAATCAACCTCTTTTCTTTAAAAAGTGAAAGAACAAAGATAATATTTTCATACTGTATTTTAAAAACTTCTTTGTTAATAAGGTAATTTTGTGTAAATAACAGTTAACATGAGTTTTTATCATTCAAAGTCCCATTTTTATTTTTGCTCTATTTTCTACATATTTGAATAAAAACCCACGACCAACGTTTTATGTAAATGCTCTGCAGAATTCAGCATCTCTGTCTCCTTGTGTTTAAAGAAATTTTAAAATATCTTGAATGCCATAGCCATTAATCATCATTCTTTAGTATTGATTAGCTGTCCGCTATGTACTAATCATTACTTAGCTGGTATTGTAGAAACATCTTCTTCTGCCCTTTAAAGAGACTGGAGTGGAAGAGCTATAAATGACACTTTTAACTCAAACATTGAGTCCCCTCTGTTATAAACCAACAGTGGTGAAGCTTCGTCTCACACACATGGGCCATGCGGTTAAGGGAGTTTATTCCTTGGAAAGGGACACCCTGTTTGGAAAGGTGGAGGGTCACTGAAAGGAGGAAAACCCTTAACAACATCGTTTACTAACAATGGACTACACTGTGTCAGAGATGATGAGAATGGCACATGATAGAACAGGGTTCAGATCTGTTATTCCTAGGGTCTCTATGAGTCATATTCTACATGACAGCAAATAACAACATCAAAGTTCCTCTCTCTGTTCAACTTAAGGAGTTCTGCTGCCATTCCAAAGGCACAGGTTTCAAATCTCCTCCAGAGAAAGATGGCCAATCTCCTTTTGTGTGATTTGTTGCCTCTGTAAACCCACAGGAACTTCAGCTACAGGTCAGATCTGACTTGAGGGTGGCTAATAACAACAGCTCACCTTGAGTCTCAATTTTGCTCCCACCAATGTCTAAATGTGTGCTATGCCACTGGGAGGTGACGGGGTAAATATGCTTCGCTTTCCCACCTATGCTGCATCTGTTTGTTTGTTTGTTTGTTTGTTTTTTAAGTATGTCAATCTGTATGCCTCAATTCCTGGAGGCTTCTCTATTGTCAGTTCTTTCAGAGCAGCTTGAACTTCTTCCTTCTTCACCACACCTTGCTCATATGTTGTCTCATGAAATGTTTGGTACAATGACTCTGTATATATTTTCCATCTTATTTTAATGCTTCCTGGATCATTTAACATTCTGCCGAAAGTATCCTTAAGTATTGCAACTTGAGGCTTGAATTTGTTCTTCAGTTCCTTGAGCTCAAGAAACGCTGAGCAAGTTCGGCCCCTTTGATTTTCTGACTCCAGGTCTTTGCACATTTCATTATAATACTTGACTTTGTCTTCCTGCACCGCCCTTTGGAGTCTTCTGTTCAAAACCTTCATATCTTGATTTCTTCCCTTTACTTTGGATTCTAGGCACCCTAGGGCAGTATTCAGAGTTTCCCCTGACATCCATTTTGGGCTTTTTCTTTTTCTTTTTCCCTCTGCCTTTGGAATGGCCTTTTGCATTCTTCCTGCATGATATTCTTGATATCCTCCCACAGCTCATCTGGTCTTCGCTCTTTAGTGTCCAAGGTCTCAAACCTGTTCCTGAGATGGTTTTGAAATTCAGGTTGGATAGAATAAATGTCAAATTTTGGTTTCTGTTGATTTAATTTCATTTTCCTTTCTTCAGCTTGAACTTGCATGTGAGTATTATGGTCTGTTCCACAATCAGAATTTGGCCTAGTTTTCAGAACTGATATTGAGCTTCTCCGGAGAGTCTTTCCTGCATATACCATGAGGTGAAATCCATGTGTATAGCCTGCTTTTATGTTTCTAATAAAACATATTTGCAACTCACCAAGTTGTGTCAAGAAATGTGGAGGACAACATCCTGTACAACTGATTGGAAGTTATCTATATTTGTTCCCATCCCAAAGAAGGGTGACCCAACAGAGTGCAGAAATAATCGAACAATATCATTGATATTACATGCAAACAAGATTCTGCTGAAGATTATCCAAAAATGACTGGACAGCACATCAACAGAGAACTTCCAGAAGTCCAAGCTGGGTTTAGAAGAAGCCGTGGTACTAGGGACATTATAGCTAATGTCAAATGGATCTTGGCTGAAAGCAGAGAATACCAGAGAAATGTCTATCTGTGTTCCATTGACTATGCAAAGGTATTTGACTGTGTGGATCACAACAGTGGCTGACTCTGAGAAGAATGGGAATCCCAGAACACTTGATTGTGTTTATGTGAAGCTATACTTGGACCAGGAGTCAGTCACCAGAACAGAGCAAGGAAACACTTCATGATTCAAAACTAGGAAGGCTGTATGTGTCCTATCTCCATACCTTTTCAATCTGTAGAAAGAACAGATTACATGGGAGGCTGGGCTCTATGAGGAAGAATGTGGCATCAGGATTAGAGGTAGACTCATTAACAGTTAGTGTTATTCATATGACACAACCCTGCTTGCTGAAACTGAGGAGGACCTGAAGTTCTTGCTGCAGAAGGTCAAAGACTGCAGCCTTCAATATGGATTGAAGCTCAACATCAAGAAAACAAAGATTCTCACCACTGAGCAGATTGGCAGCATCATGATGATGAAGAGATAGAGATTGTT
>NW_006399862.1:135910-144418 GCF_000299155.1 Elephantulus edwardii
TCCAGTGCAATCTTCAGAGTTTCTTCTGACATCCATTTTGGTCTTTTTTTCTCTTCTGTCTTTGTAATGCCCGTTTGCATTCTTCCTGGATTATACATTTAACATCCCCCCACAACTCATTTGGTCTTCACTCATTAGTGTTCAAGGTCTCAAATCTGTTCCTGAGATGGTTCTGAAATTCAGGTGGGATGAACTCAAAGTCATATTTTGGTTCCTGTGGATTCGGTTTAATTGTCCTCAGCTTGACTCAAAGGACTAGGGTACACTTCAGAGCTATTAAACATAGCAGAGCTATGAGTTTCAGGTGACTCGATGACACATATCAACAACTGAAAATTATGCTGCTATCCCAAAGACTCCTCTGCAGTTGTATTCCACCAGCTGTTCCTCCAGAGAAAGATGAGCAATCCCTATCCATCTGATTTATAACCTTGGAAACCGACTGAGTTCCAACTTGACAGCAAGGAGTTCAGCTGATCTGTGTTTATGTATCAAACATTCACGTATCCGTCTATCTAAGCTTCATTGCCTTTGGTTATCTAATGAATCCAGCCTAACGCTTTGAGAAGCAAGTATATCCACTGGTAAGACTAATACCATGAGCCACAAGCAATAGGTGACATAAACATTACTGGGTATGGAATTTATAGCACATTTTTTGGGGGACACGCATCAATCCATAATAATGAATCATTTGTCTTAATTTTTTCTTACTTACTATTTATTTATACAATAGGTGTTATTTAAAGTATATCAATTAGTAGTAATTTCCCCGTGCTTTCCTCTTGTATATTATTTATTTATTCAATCATTATTATTTTAGGTATATCAATAGGCAAGCAGGAGTGGCATTCACTTCCTAAACAATATGCCTCTGGAAACTCTGAACTTTGATAAATGTCGATAGTTATAGGAAGGCTTCAGGCCTTTTGTTCATAGGATCACTATGAGTCATGCTTGGGTTGAAGGCAATCAACAGCAACAATAATCTGTCACATGGCAGGCTCTGTCATAAATGTTGCTGTGTTGTTGTTGTTGCGTACCATAGAATTAGAACTGCCCATAGTTGGTCGTCTGACAAGTTTTTAGAGTCAGTTCACCACGAGGGAGGAGATTGCCCATCCGTCTCCTGGGGAGCAGCTGGTGGCCTTAAACCATAAGTTTGGGGATTTTGCAGGGCAGTTTCTCTGCCACCTGAGCTCCCTGTAATAGACGTTAAAGACATAAAAGAAAGCAGGTTATCCTTATCCAAAATTTTCTCTAGGTGTGATAGAGAAAGAAATTTATTATTTAGCAGTTATGATATGAAGAAGAACAGGGCAGAGTTAAGGGCAAGGGGTTAGGGAGCTGATGGAAAAGATACTGTATTCAGATGTGCTTGCCTGCGGACCATTATGGAGGTTTACAGGGAGAAACAATGCCCAAATGCCCAAGAAGACTGATGAATGGGTAGGGGTTAAGCAATCATTGGTAAATTAATAAAAGAACAATTATTTTTGTGGAGAGGAATCAAAATTTCCAAGACTCAGATGAGAGTAGGGTGCAGTGAATTTGAAACTTAGAATCAGTTTCGTTTGGCCACCACACTGCACCCCAAACTTTTTTAGGAATGGCATTCACTCAAAATAGCAATATTCATATGAAGTCTTAGAGCAAACAGAAGACTAATTTTGCCACTGGCCTGGGTATTGGGTCACGCCAGACTCTGAGGTCAGAGAAAGAATCAGTATTTCCACAGATTTAATCCTCCCACTTCATTACAAAGTGCTGGTAAACACTGTTGATTCATTTGGATTAAATTAGGAGAAATTAAAAAAGAAAACCAAAACCTCACTGAGGGTTTTATTCCTTGCAGTTCCATGATTTGTTTTGTGTTTATTCAGACTAATATTTTAATAAGGTTGTATGGCTATTGGAACATTTGCTTTGAGAGGACTCTCTACCACCAAGAAAGCACATTTGTTAAAGGCATTTTGCACATTAGCAAGGTCACAGTGCACTTAATCAATCTCATGTAATTCTCACCACACTACTTCCCTTCAGATAAAATTAAATGGAAGTATACAGATTGTCTTATATGCTTGCCATTTTACAGAATATTATCTCATTAAATTTCATCATCCAGTACCTAAAGCTGAAGACCTGGATGGAGGATATTTAAATTCAATCAAGGAAGAAATACCCCCTTTATGATGTTGATAGAGTAAAGCTTTCACCCAGTAAAAGTGCTTCATTTGCAAATATGACAAGACTCAAAATGAAGAGAAACACTTGCAAACACCCATTAATACTAATATAAACATCAATTAATTGAACCATGAACTGTGAGAAAGATAACACTAGACAAATCAGACATTGTATAAAATTAAATGGAACGCATAAAGATTTATTTCCTGGTTATTCAAGAACGAAATGGACTGGCACTGGTCATTTTGAATCAGACAGTCATGGGGTCTATTATGACAAGAAAGACATATTGAAGTAGAGTTGTGTCTCATTCTTAATCAGATACAATACTTTAAGATCTAACCTATAGTACAGTATAGTCAGTGACAGGATAATATACATAAGCCTATGAGAAAGACCTGTCAATACAACTCTAAATTTATACATCAAGGACTATGCAAGGCTGAAAAAAATGATGGCTTGAATTGTGGTGTTAGCAAATAATATTGAATGTACCATCGACCAGCAATAGAGCAAACAAATCTGCTTTGGAGGAAGTGTAACCAGAATGCTCCTTAGAAGGTAACATCGTGAAGCTTCATATCATATACTTTGGACATGTTTTTCAGAAGGTACCAGTCCTTGGAGAAAGTTATGTTTTGAGAAGCAGGGAGTCACCAAAAGAAAAGAAAATATCCAATGATATTTTTTGACATAGTGACTCCATCACTTGGATTAATTATGGCATATATTGTAAAAAATATATAGAATCAAACAAGTTTCAATATGTTGTACATTGAGTTGTTTTGAGTTTGTTACAACTCGATGGCATCTAACAATAGCAACTTGTAGCAATTAGATAAAATGCAAGTTAGGGCATTGTACTGTTTAGGGCCAATGGTGAGAGTTCACACACCATGCTGAAGGATTGATGAGAAGTTTATATGTAGTTTAGTATTATCCTAGTGCTACTTTGTGTCGTCAAAGTGAGCACGACTCATAGAAACCCTATGAAGAACAGATCTGGATTCAGTCACATCCTGTGTCATCTTCATCATCTCTGACACAACTCGAGTGCATTGCTGCAGTCGCCATGTCAGTCTTTCCGGTTGAAAGTCTTCCTCTCTCTTTCTGACCCTCCACCACGATGTCTCTCTCTAAGGAAAAGCCTCTCCTAGCAACATACCCAAAATATGTGAGACAAAGCTTTGTTATCCTTGCCTCCAAGGAACAATCTGTCTATACCCTTTCCCAGAGATATCTGTCTGTTTTGTTGGCAGTTGATGGGTTATTTGCTAACTCTTCTCCAACATCCCAGATCAAAGGCATCAACTCTCCTTCTTCCTTTTCCATTGGCCAGCTTTCAGACACATAGCAAGTGACCAAGAAAGATCATTGAATTAGGCACATCTTAATCATCAAACTGCCATCATGACTCTCCAGTAATTTGGAGAAGTCTGACATTTTCTAGTATAGTTATTGTTAAGTGTCATCAAGTCGAGCATAACTCATACAGACCCTATGATGCAAAGACCTTTCACCCTGTTCTATAACTATCATCATTACTCTACGTTCATAGAGTTTCCAGGGGCATGTGGTTTGAGAAGTAGATACAACTCCTGCTTCCAAACATGAATCAATCTGCGAGCTCCACCAAACACTGTCCGTATATTAAAATAAAAAGTCAAACCCTTTGCTAATGAGCCACAATCAATGCATAGCTTAGATCCTGCTGGGTTTCTGAGCTATACATAGCACAGGAGGAGACTACCTGTCTTTCCTTAATGGGGCTTTTCATGTTGTGAACCACCAGAGAAGCAAGACTTTGGAGGTGACACTACCAGACTAGGTCAACAGGGGCATGGTTTAGTGGTTGGTGATTGATTTTATAAAACATAATTAATGAGAATAATAGTATGAGACAATGTGAATGAATGACTATAGGAACTTTGTATGCAAAACAATGTAAAAAAAAAATCAAACACCCAACATTAAAAAACCCTCAAAATCAAACCAACAAACAAAACCAACTCATGGTTATTGAGTCAGAACTGACTTATAGCTGACCCTCCAGCAAGTATGAAAGGCAGTAAATTGCATAGGAGGAGACTATGACCCTTTTCCCCTTGAAGCAGCTGGTGGATTTAAACCACCTACTCTATGAGGTGGATTGATTCAGTGACTGGAATAATCGGGATGAGTGTGTCGGAGACAGTGCAATTGGCACAGGACAGAGCAGAGTTTAGGGCTGTTGTACATAGGTTGCTATGAGTCGCAAGCGACTCGATGGCACATAACAACAACAACCTTTGGATTGGGTGCACAACTCTCTATCCTGAGGCTACCAGAGCTTCCTTGAGTAGATATTAGCAAGTGTTAAATAATATCTAGATTTCACGTTTAAATAAATTTGAAAGAAGGCAGAACAATTTAAGTTGTTTATGTTGTTACTGTTTTGCTTGGTTTTTATTGTTTTGGTTTTTAATTCAGTATCCTTCTTTTCATTCTAATGCAATGACACGTATGATTTATAAAGTCCTAAAATTATCTTTTGACCACAAAACACTCCTGTGGACAGGAAAGCACACATGTGAGTGATCAATCCTCTGATCTGCAAATCAAGAAGAAACCACTGTTGTATATATAAAAAGAGATAAATAATTCAGATCTGCTAGAGTGAGTGATAAAAGTGAGGCATTTCTTAGTCAACAGATTATAAATAATTATCAACAAGAATAATAGGAAGAAATTATTTTTAAAGGCAGTACATTGTGAATATTTCCAAACTTTTAAAAAGGGTGAATGGAGTTATCTAGGAAACAACTTGCATACTAAAGAACACCTAGATTCTAAAACCAATTTTTAAGGAATATATTAATATAGTATACATGTTATTTTTGTTGTTATATGCCACTGAGTCTCCTGCAACCCATAGTAACCCTATGGAAAGCAGCTATGAATCCTGTCCTGTCCTGAACCAGTCTCACTGATTCCAGTACACCATCTCCCATTGCCCCTTCATATATATATATATATATATATATACATATATATATACACATCTATGCATCTTTATGTGTATATATAATATCAGGATTGGAGGAAGACTCATAAACAACCTACATAACACGGATGATACAGCCTTGCTTACTGAAACTGAGAAGGACATGAAGCTCTTGCTTCAGAAGGTCAAGGACTGTAGTATTCAATATGAATTGAGACTCAACACCAAGAAGACAAAAGATTCTTACCAATTGGCAGCACTATGATAGATGGAGAACAGATTGAAGTTGTTAATAATTTAAGCTTGCTCAGATCCAAAATCAACACTCATAGCACAACAGTCAGGAAATCAGAAGACAATTTGCATTGGGAAAATCTGCTGTCAGGGACCTTTCCAGAGTACTAGAAAGCAACAATATCAGTCTAGAGATTAAGGTGCACCTAATACAGGCTATGGTCTTCGCAGTTCCTTGCTGTGCATCAGGGAGCTGGACAATGACTAAGTATGACAGAAGAATAACTGATGCCTTCAAATTGTGGTGCTAGAGAAAAGTCTTGAACATACTGTGGATTACCAAGAGAACAAATAAGTCTGTCTTGGAGAGGGTAAAACCAAGTTTCTCCTTGGAGGCTAAGATTTTAAAGCTCTGTCTCATACTTTGGGTATGTGGACAGGAGAAACCAGTCCTTGAAGAAGAGTATCATGTTTGGAAGGGTGGAGGGACAGTGCAGGAGAGGAAGAATCAGGATGAGACAGATTGATGCAGTAACTGGGACAATGGGGTTGGTGTGTTGGTAATTAGTGAGACTGGCTCAGGGCAGGGCAGACTTCAGCTTCTGTACATACGGTCACTATGGGTTGCAGGCATCTCAAAGGCTCATAGCAACAACAACATATGTGTCAGTCTTATTGTTGTGGTGGTGGTGTCAGGACTGGGTTTTTAGAGGCAGTTGATTGGGCTTCATTGCCCACCTTTTTCTGCAAAGAAACTTGTGGGTTTGAACCATGTGATTTTGGGTTGGCAGTACAATTCCTCACCACTAGGACACCAAAGCTCCTTCATTGTGTACACACACACACATATGAATCTCTGGTGACCTAATAATAACAAGTTGTACTACAACTAAAGCATATAGTTCTAATTCATAAGCTGTTCTTAGGGAGAAAGATGGACAATTTCCTTACATATCATTTACAACCTCTGAAACCCCGCTTTAAGGTTAGCTATGAGTTGGTTCCACATACCATATACCACATACCAACAGCAACAACAATATAAGATTTCTATAAATCTATTGTTGAATCTGTGTACCTAAACTTTTATATGTGTATATTGATTCCCTTTCCCCCCTCTTTATGAGGGAAGTCTGAGTCTAGATGGTAATGCATTATGATATTTGAGATCTTTATAATTTTATATTTGAGATGTTAATAATTTTATATTTGAGATATTTATAGAATCAGACCATGGAATTCAGTGGCCAGAGAGTAATGCAAATATGGAAATTTTAAGACTTGCTAGAAATAGAGACTTCAGGATTGAAACAGTACAAAAAAATAAAATATCCTAAGGACAATACATACAATTCTGAGAGAAAAGTTAAATATAAACCTCATAAATAAATAAATACATAAGCAAATAATAAATAAATAAATAGTGAATGAATGAATGAATGAAATCTGCATTTATTCAGGAAATCCACCTTTTCAAATGGATTCAGAGGAAATAAAAAGCCCCAAGTTGTTGTTTTTATTATGCTATTAAGTCAACCATAATGCACACCAACCTTATGAACAATGGCTTCATTGTCCGATTCTTGCCCTGTTCTGCACTGTCCTTTCCACCTGCTGATATACTTGAGTCCGTTGTTGAGAATCACTGTGTAAATAATTCTCATTGTGTGTATTCCTTTCTTTTGCTGACCTTCTATCTTTCTAAATATAATGTCAATTTCCAAGGACTGGCTAGCCCCTTCTAACACCATGCTCACAATATGGAAGAGGAAGTTTCACTCTCCTTGTCTCTAAAGAGCACCTTGATTCCACCCTTGTCTCTAAAAAAACACCCTGGTTCCACTTTATCTAAGATATGTTTATTTCATCTTTTTTCAGAACACGTGCTATTCACTGTACTTCTCCAACACCACAACCCAAAAGCACAGTACTCTTCTCCACCGTAACTCAAAACCATAAGTAGTTTCACCTAAATAATATAAAAATGGCAGATAACTCCAATTCAGAGCCAAAAATCTTATACTTGGCTCACTTTAATCTGTCAGTGAGAATATTATCTTCTTTGCTTTTTGTGATGACAACCTCTTTAGTTATCAGGAAACCCTTCATGAAGATATCCGATAGAAGAAAGAGTAGGGAATTGGATAATATAGCTGAGTTTTTTGGTTTTATTTTGCTTTGATTTTTAATTGACTTAGAAGTAGTTTACTTAACTTTTGTCTATAATATTTTTCAAGAATTCAATCACATAGCAACAGGTAACTGTACAGAAGTTGCAAATCATTACCTAGTTGTCTGCTAAGGAAGAAAAGGTGTACTTGACTATTACAGAGTTCTAGCAGTCTCAACTATATGATAGAAAGGTCATAGAAAAAGTTAAGATCAAGTACTATCATGGGGACCCAAGAGAGATGAGAGATGCTGCACAGAATTTGAATAGTAGCTGTTCTTTAATGAGACTATAGTAATTAATATTGGAAGCAGGAGTGGCATCCACTTCCTAAATAACATGCCTGTGGAAATTCTATGAACTTTGATAAATGCCAATGGTTGTAGAGGGTCTTCAAGCCTTTTGTTCATGGGGTCGCTATGAGTCGTTCTCAACTTGAAGGCAATCAACAACAGTATTTAATAATCCAATGATTACCATTAACTTCAGTAAAAATAATTTTGTCAGTCCAACTGCAAGAATGAGACAGAGAATAAAGAAACAGGTAGGTGAAGGTTCGCAGAACAATGCAGGCAGAGACCTAGCTCACTTCAAATAATTACTGCTAACATGATGAAAAATGAATACGTACAATGAAATACTGACTTGTACTCTTTTTTAAGTGAGGGAGGATTGCATTTCTGATAAAAATATTTGTTGTTATGTGCCGTTGAGTCGTTTGCGACTCATAGCGATGCTATGCACAACAGCCCTAAACCCTGCTCTATCCTGCGCCAACCTCACCACCTCTGACACACCCATCCTGATTACCCCAGTCACCGAATCAATCCATCTCATAGAGGGTCTTCCTCTCCTGCGCTGTCCCTCCACCCTCCCAAGCATGATGTCCCTCTCCAAGGACCCGTCCCTCCTGGCAACATGTCCAAAGTATGTC
>NW_006399862.1:144518-146200 GCF_000299155.1 Elephantulus edwardii
CATGATCTTTGCATTACCTTGCTAGCATCAGAAAGCTGGACAGTGACTAGGGATAACAGAAGAATGTATGCGTTTGACCTGTGGTGCTAGGGAAGACTGTTGAATATATTATGGACTGCTAGGAAAACAAATAAGTTTGTCCTAGTGAGGGTGAAACCAGGCTGCTCCTTGGAGACAAGGATTCTGAAGTTTCATCTGACATGCTTGAGCATATTTTAAGGAGGAATCAGTCCTTGGAGAGGAATCTCGTGCTTGAGAAGGTGGAGAGACTGCACAAGAAAAGAAGACCCTTGATGAGATGGATTTATTCAGTGACTGGGGTAATGAGGGTCAGTGTGTTGGAAACAATAAGATTAAAACAGGGTAGAGCAGGGTTTAGGGCTCTTGTACATAGGGTTGGTCAGTGAGTTGCAGGCAACTCGACCACACATAACAACAACCACCAACACTTATGTTGCATCTTCTCTGGCCCATTCACATTGATAAGACTGTAGCTTTCTCTCAGGAGGATTTCATGAACACTTGAGTAGTTAGTTCCCTGCTAAGCTCTCCTCTAAGGCAACTTCCTCTTTCTGCCAGTACTCTGAGATAATGATGCTTCTTCTCCAGCTTTCCCAGGTCTCTGTTCCCAGTTTCTGTTCCATCTCTCTTGCCTTCTCAGATTCTTGGGAAATGATCCAGAGAGGACACTGTAGATGTTCCCCCAGCAGTGAAGCTTGCATTTCATTTAAAATGAACAAGAAAGTCTTAAAACACCCTGTTTAACCAACAAGGAGTGCCAGTTCTGCACCACACTTGGTTATATCTCCCAAGCTGTGAATCTCAGTGCTGTTTAATTCCCTAGGTCGGAGTCAAACCTGGGTTTACAGTTATATTTTACTTTCTAATTACACCTGAATCTTTGCTTTATGCTTCTTGACAATGGAGAAAACATAGTTTGGAAAGTTCAGTGTAATACCTTTGAAATTCTTTACCCCACAATTCTTTTACATCATCTGTCCACCCATATACTCACACATGTACTGGCTTCAGGTTAGAAAGTAGCAAGATTTCTATTCATGTAAAACGAATAACCACAACACATCAGTAAGGCACACACACAAAGTATCTCTGTCCTATCTGGCAGGTCCTTTATATCTGCATTGAATCACTGTAAGGCCTCCCAGAGTGTGTGGGAGGAGCTAGACCCCAGTGTACACAATGTCTTCTCATGATAGCTTCAGGCAATGTTTCAGAGTCAATTGGGGCCTAGAGTTCTGGTCTAATAGTCTCTTGGTGGAACTAGCGTACCATTTAACCAGTTAATTAGAATCCCGATTTGCTTCCTTTCAGTGTTTTTGTCCATCCAGTAAATCATATTCACCGTGTACATTTGTAAAGCAAATATGTAAGTATTACATCTTTTGATGCCATGTGCTGTAGGTGGCAAACAAGAGGATGATGTCTTTGAAGCATCTTGAAAATTTCAACTTAGATGTTGATTTGTGACAATAACAATCTATGCAGAAACAGTACAGTCAGTCTTTTCTATTCATAGACTTAGCGAATCTTTTACCTAGAACAGGGAAGAGCCAACTACATTCCCCAGGAGCTAACCTGACAGCACACTCATTTTTAAATAAAGTTATATTTTAATACAGCTATATGCAATTGTGTATGTGCTGCTATGGAATTCTTTTTTT
>NW_006399862.1:148988-159209 GCF_000299155.1 Elephantulus edwardii
CCTCTCGGATAATCTGCTCTGCATACATGTTGAAAAGGTATGGAGACAGGATGCATCCCTGGCGTACACCCTTCCCAATTTTGAACCATGCAGTGTTACCTTGCTCTGTTCTGACTACTGCGTCTTGGTCCAAGTATAGGTTTTGTATTAGCACAATTAAATGTTTTAATTGTGTGATAAAAATATAGGAAAGAAAAAATTAAATCCACCAAAAAAGGATAGATTTTCTTGAAAATTTAAGAAGAAACAGAATAAAATATTATTTAAGCTCTAGATCAAGAAGTTGTACTTTAAAAAAGAGAGACAATTTTTAGTCATAAATTTTCAGCACTTATGTATAATATAAATGTATGAAAGGGAGAGATATAAGCCAGTGTCCTAAACAAGCTTTTTGTTTGTTTGTTTTAGGGTTTTGATGTACATGACAAGGAAAGGAAAATCAAACTTGAGATAGGAATCAGGTTCAAATTTGAAGAAAAAGACTAAGTACACATGTAAAATGAATGCCTGGAAGAGCTTCCACAGAAAATAATAAAAAGAAAACCAACCTTGGTTCAACTTTTTGAGGAGATTCCAAACTACCTTCCACAACGGCTCCACAATTTTATAATCCCATGAGAAATGCATGAAAGTTCCACACTCTCTGCAGGTATCTGCTTCAACATTTTTGTTTGTTTGTTGTCTTGTTTAACTCTGCTGCTCTTACTGGGGTGAGATGTTACCTGGTTTTAATTTGCATCTCTGATTGCCATTGATTTTGAACATTGCTTCATTGTCTGTTGGCATCTGAATGTTGTCTTTTCAGAAGAGTCTTTTACAATGCTTTTATCTATCTTGATATTGGGTTATCAGTCTTTTTCTTGTTGAGGGCCTGCAATAATCTATAAACTTTACTATATCGACTATATCGACTATATTTACTATATCTATATTGCCAGAACTCAATCACATAGCCTTTGTCTGAAATGTCATTGTAAAACGGTTTTTCTCCGTGTATAGACTCTCTTTTGACCCTACTGGAAGAAGATTTTGATGCAGACAGGGATTTAATTCTTAGAAGGACCCAGTTTTCAATTTTTTTTTTTTCACTCCTAGTGGTGTATTTCTGGCTGTATTTACAAGCCTATCTATGCTGCAATCCAGGGTTCTGCTTGCTTCACGGTAAGTAATTGCACTGCCAACAAACACACAGGTTAAATGATTCAAATCCACCTTCACCAGCTGCTCTGTGGGGAAAAGATAAGCAGTCTCCTTCCATAGGATTTACTTCCTCTGAAAACCACTGGAGAGTCAGCAATGGGTTTGGGTTTGAATCGATGCTACCCAACAACAGCAGAACTTCTAAGTTTGGTCTCTTTTTTTTTCCTTTTATGATCCTATGGTTCTAGTTTTTACCTCTAGGTCTCTGATACACTTCGAGTTGATTTTTGGGTGTAATGTGAGACGTGGATCCTGTTGGTTTTCTGCATGTAGTGGCCCAGTTTTGCTAGCAGCAATTGTTGAAGAGCTTGTCCTTTCCTCAGCTGATAGCTTTTGATTCCTTATCAAATACCAATTGCCTGTAAAAAGAAGGGTTGATTTCTGAGCTTTTGATTTTATTGCACTTATCTATGAGACTGTCATTGTACCAATACCCCACTGTTTTTTTATTACTACAACTGTTTAGTATGTTATGAGATCAGGGAGTACTATGCCTCTCACTTCATTTTTATCTTTCAGAAGAGCTTTGCTTGTTAAGAATTTCTTTCCTTTCAAAATAAAATTGCAAATTGTCTTCATCTTTCTGAAAGACTAGAAAACATAACACACATGCATGAAATGCAATGTACATAGGTTACAATATACAAAACCAATGAAATCTTAGAAGGGGAAAAGTAAAATGCAAATAATAAAAGGAAATATCTGTGGAAATAAAAGAAAACCAGCAAGAAAAAACATTAGATGTTAGAAATCCTGCTTTAACAGTGATGATATGATGTGATTTCTGCAAGAATCTGGGATCAGAATGGGGCAAACATTATTGGGCTATTGATGGATGTTAGAAAGCAAAAGTTCTTGTAAAGATGAAGATGGAATGGAAGGATGATAACTTATGATGAGAAATGGCCCTAAAGAAAGTAGGTGAAGGACTGAAATGGTGATATTTGAGGCCAATATTTGAGGAAAGACCATTGTCATCCTTTTTTATATTACAGAAGCAAGTTGAATAAGAGTTAATTCTGGCAATGGTTTTGGGCTGTGCTTAAAGGCTATGGACTGAATCATGTCCTCTAAAAAAAACGTGTTGGAATCCTAGCTCTTATATGTAAGGAATCTAATGCCATTGCCTAATGTTATGCTAATGAGATCACATAAGTGCTGCTTGTGTCATCAACCTACTCACTTTTGAGCTGTATTAACAAGAAATTATACATGGGAAAAGGAAGTTGAGTGCTTGTATGGTAACTGAAAGGAACTAGTATGAAGGCACAATGTGTTCGTAGGAGAAAGGTGAGGTTCATCTGTTCCTGTAAAGATTTTCAATCTTTGAAATCTTATGGACAGTGCTACTCTGTCCTACAGGTTTGTTGTAAGTAAAAACAGACTCTATAGCGATGAATGTGGTATGGGAAGAATGGAGAGAAGCACACACAAGGAATGTGAGCATCACCTCCCAGACATGGTATCAGAGACCCCCTGAAGCTCCAGATAAAGAAGGTGGCAATCTAGTCTGTGATATAAAGAGACTGCCAAATACAGCCAGAAATGCACAATCTAGAGAGGACACAATTGATGGATGGGACCTTCTAAAGAGAAAATCCCTGCATGTATAAAAAACTTTTTCCAACAGAATGAAAAGAAAACCTACTGACTGGGGGAAAAAAATTGGCAATACATTTCAGACAAGGGTCTTATAATAAACATTTACACAATCCCATGGTGCCTTCACAAGAAAAAAGACTATAATCCAATTATTAAGTGGAAAAAAGACATAGAAAGAATTTTCACTGAGGAAGATATTTGGATGGCCAACAGACACATGAAGAAATGCACAAAATTACTGACAATAATATAGATGTCAATCAAAACCGCAAAGAGATAGTATCTCACCCCAGTATCAGTGGCAAAGAAAAAAAAAACACCAACCCAAACAAAAAGGAAAGCAAATAATAAATGTTGGAGAGGGTGTAGAGAGATAAGATTTCTTATACATGGTTAGTGGGGTTATAAATTGGTAAAACCACTCTGGAAAGTATCTTAATGTTTCCTCAGAGAGCTGAACATGGAAATTTTATATTACTCAGCTATCCCACTGCTTAGAATATGTTGTTGTTGTTATGTGCCTTCGAGTCACTTACGACTCATAGAGACCCTATGTACAACAGCCCTAAACCCTGCTCTATCTTGTGCCAATCAAACTGTGTCTGATACACCCATCCTGATTACCCCAGTCACTGAATCAATCCACCTCATTAAGGGTCTTCCCCTCCTGCTCTGTCCCTCCGGTCTCCCAAGGATAATGTCCCTCTCCAAGGACTAGTCCCTCTTCACAACATGTCCAAAGTATGTCAGACGAAGCCTCAGAATCCTTGCTTCCAAGGAGCAGCATGGTTTAACCCTCTCTAGGATGAGTCTGCTTGTTTTCTTAGCAGTCCGTGGTACATGCAATACTCTTCTACAGAACCACAGCTCTAAGGCATCAATTCTCTTTCTAGCCTCCCTAGTCATTGTCCAACTCTCTGATGCATAATAAGTGAGTGACACCATTGCTCTTCAGTACTTTGGATAGGCCCCTAACAGTAGACTTTACCATATCAATACGTCTTTTAATTTCCTGGCTGCTAGTGCCAAGAGTGTTGACTGCGGAGCCAAACAAACTTAAGCTGTGAACAATCTCAATCTCTTCACCATTCATCCTGATGCTGCCAATTGGTCCAGTGGTGAGAATCATTGTCTTGATATTGAGCCTCCCTCAATAGGCTGCAGTCCTTGACCCTCTGAAGCAAGCATTTCACGTCCTCCTCAGTTTCAGCAAGCAGGTTGTGTCATCTGCATAACACAGATTGTTGATAGATCTTCCACCAATCTTGATGCCACACTTCTCCTCATAGAGCCCAGCTTCCTGGATCATCTGTTCTGCATACAGGTTGAAAAGGTATAGAGATAGGACACATCCCTGGCATACACCATTCCCCATTTTGAACCATGCAGTGTTTCCTTTCTCTGTTCTGATGACTACCTCTTGGTCCAAGTATAGGTTTCGCATTAGCATGATCAAGTGTTCTGGGATTCCCATTCTTCTCAGAGTCAGCCACAGTTTGTTATGATCTACACAAATTCCTTTGCATAGTCAATGAAACACAGATAAACATTCCTCTGGTATTCCCTGCTTTCAGCTAAGATCTCTCTAACATTAGCTACAATATTCCTAGTACCATGACCCTTCTAAACACAGCCTGGACAGCAGTTCTCTGCTGATGTGCTGTTCCAGTCATTTTGGGATAATCTTCAGTAGAATCTTGCTTGCATGTGAAATCAATGATATCAATGATTGATTGGAATATACCCAGAGAAAATGAGAACTGGGGCACAAATGGAGACTTGTATACCAATGTTCATAGCAGCACTATTCACCATCACAAGAACACAGAAATGAATGGAAATCCAAAATCTCTGTAAAAATTCATTGAAATTAATAATAATTTAAAAAAAAAACAACAAAGTGAATTGGGGAAGGGGGAGGGAAGAAAAGATGTACCAATGAAGGAATGAAAACCCAATCTATCTGTAAAATTTCATTAATATCACAATGAAAAATAAACAATAAAAACTTAAGAAAAAGGAACACAGAAAGAACCCAACTGTCCAACCATAGTCTAATGGATTGAGAAATTATTGTACATTCACATTGTGGAATACTACACAGCAATCAGGAGCAATGATTTTGCAAATCTATTCCTAACTTGGGAGACACTGGAAACATTATGCTAAGTGAAATAACTCAGTCTCGTAAGGACACATACTGTGTAAGACCATTATTGTGGAACATTTATGAGGATCCAAAGTGGGGAAGGTGGGAGCAGAGGTGTGAGGATTTCGGGGGGGGGCTGTTGTTACTCATAGGGTTGTACAATTTGATGGGTGGTGGGAGGGGCGGGTAAAGGAAATAGGAACGATCCTGTGTGAAAAACAATGTATGCAAACTTTCTAAGTAAACTGGTTTAAAAAAATAATTTTTTAAAGAAGGGGCCAATATTACTGGCCCTGCTTTTAATTTTAACCCCCAAAGGTATAAGGGAAATATTTCTGTTCTTCTAGAGCCAACCACTTGTTGTTTGTTTTTGGTTTTTTTTTGTTTGTTTTGTTTTTTTTTTTTGCTAGAGCAATACCGGGAAATGAAGACAGTACATTAAGGAATGGCATTTATCTAAGAATAAATTTTTCTTCCAGCATCAGAATTGCTTGGGAATTGGTGACATAGTGAGGATTGTAACTGCCTTCCAGAATTATATGGGAGGCTACTTTAAGAATGCAGATAGATAAGGAGCACCGTAGTAAATCATATAAGTGGAAGAATTGTCCGAAAGGACTACGTGATTATGCATGACATGAATGACAACAAACTGGAACAAAGGTGCATTGCAGGAAGGGTTGGGGAGTTAGAGGGAAGGGGGATAGAAAATATACAACAATGGCAATAATTAAGAAAACATTTTTGATGTTTAGAAAAAATAAAAATGGAGATGTCAACTTAAGATGAAGAGCTTGGCAACATGTCTTGGCATAAAACGTCTAGATTATTTGCCATCAATATGGGGCAGTGCCAGGTGGAGACCATGACCAGGTTCTTTGTAAGTGTTGGGAGGATGAGGGAAGAAGACAGAGTACCACAAAGACTTCTGTCTCACACAGGCAATTTGACTGTTCTTACTCTGTTTATCTATATCTCTAGCTATTAATAGTAGTAACCTGTGTTCCAATCGCACTGTCAATTTCGTGACTACTCAGAAAATGTGTCTACTGAAAATAACGGACTAAATTTCAGAACAGTATCTCAGCTCTGATTGAGGGATGGATGGATTTTTTCCTTCCTCTTTTTCTAATTCAGATGTTCAGGATGATATAAGAAAAATTCAAGTAGTCTAAGAGATGATTGAATTCCATCTGATGATGCAAACTTGATAATAGGCACAGTTCTATGTCCAGATTCTCATTTCTTCCTGAAGAGGAAACATTTGCATTCTTCTGACCTCATCACTGGTCTTTTTTTTCCCAAATAATAGTGGAATCAAGGTACGAAGTATCAGAATATATATCAGAAAACGTCTTCAGAATTGGGACTCTTGAAAACATTCAATCACAAATCCACCAATTCCTTCATTCATTTAATTATATTTTAACTGTTCAATAAACTTTGAGCTTTTTCTTTGTGCCTTACAAAATTCTCTATGATTTAGACTCAAACGGAGTATAGTGCAGTCTTAGCTCTGGAAGGAGCCGGGGTGGTCTAAGGAGAATGCCAGAAAAGAAAGGTCTAATAACAAGCCGATTAGGTACAAGTGAAAAGGACTCTAGAACAGGAGGCAGAAGACTGAAGAAGTGGAAGGTGCTTCATGGAAGAACTTTGTGAATATAGATCTTCATCACGTCCTGGACAGCAAGTCACATACAGGAAGGAACAAAGGGGCAACACGGAAATGTTGAAAATATGACCAAAGTTATGGAAACAGAATCACCAGGAAAACAAAACTTTCTAATATGTGCTTTGTGCGTGAAATAAGAGATGTAGCCTCCGAGTGCTTTTCCCAAAGAGTTGTTCAGAATAGCTCTGTGAGGCCAGCCGGGATGTGGAGGGCTCATGCTCTCAGCTAACTGCACATAGAACCTCACCTTTAACCTGTGCTCTGCGAACCCCGAGCCCCAAGGAAGGAGGCCTTCTTAATGATTGCTCTCAAATTCACGGGAACTGAACAGGAAGAAATTTTTCTTGGCACCTTCATATATTTTCTCACTTTCTGGCAGAGTTTTCAAGAAGAAACAACAGAAAGTGAAGGGAGCAGAGGAAATCTCAAACACATTTTGATTTCGCAGTTGCCTACTTATCCATGACCGTGGAGGAAAAAGGCACCCACACGAGAGACACATACATAGGATGAATTTCAGTGAAGCTGTTTCCTCTGGGAAAAAAAAAAGAAGCTTTACTTATGAGCCCACACCATTGCATGAATGTATATCTATGTCTGTGTGGGGGTGTATGAATGGTTGAACATGTGAGTCTATGCTGTATGTTTATGTGTATCTGTTTTTAGTTGTGAATAATCTCTAAAATGGTACATTAAATATTTGCTGGATGAAAACCAAATGCTTGATAATCATATATATTGCATAAGGACATTTCAGGGAAGGAATAGGGATAGAGCTCCTAAACAAATATATATACCAATAAAGTGTGACAGTTTCTTTTTCCTCTTCTAGTTTTAAAATCTGCATTAGGCATTCAGGCACAGAGCAACTCTCTCTCTGCCTCTTCCCAAGAGAACCTTGTGGGCTAAATAAAACATCTTGCTCCAAGAATAGAGGTACTATGGGCCAAATGGCTCTCTGATAGAGTGGCTTGCAGTTATGAAACTGGATCCCCATAGGGATTAGGATAACAATTTGCAGAAATGCAAGGGATAAATCTTGGGCAGAACCAAAATGTGCAAGTCTGTGCAGCACCAGCAGAATCAACAGCCCCCGGAGCAGTAAAAGCTGATGCACTATGACGGATGCGACCAATTACCTAGAAAGTTCCTCGTATCTTTGGTTGGGATCCAGTGGTGCTTTGGATTTCACTCTGTGTTTCAAACCACTTGCCATGCAAAGGCCACTAATAATAATTATGGGAATCTGTGCTTATTTATGGACATGTGCTTGCTTAAGGACTCTTAGAAAGAATGTGAGTCTAGGGTTGACTTTGGAGATGGATAGCTGAAGCTCATTCATTATCCCATCTTGCTTTGGGCCATACTGGAGACAAACTGTGTGTTTTTATGCAGGGCAGGTCTATTTCTACTGGATATCTCCTCATAAGATATTTATGAAGTAATAAAATGCAAATTCCGATACATGATTGTAGTAGTCAAAGTCCCCACAAAAGCAGAGCCAATAACATAAGTACATAGCAAACTAGCTGGCTAACTAATTCATTACTGTTCAGCCAGAATCTGCTCATAGCGAATCTTTCAGTAAGCTTCTAGAGGCTATTAAGTGCATGGGAGTAGATTGTCTATGGGAGTAGATTGTCTGTCTCCCTTTGAGAAGCAGCTGGCAGACTCATCTTATCCACCTATGAGTTGTCAGCACAACTTCGTACTCTAATAACAGTAGAGGTACAGTAGAGATATAACATATGGAATTACTATATATGGTCTCTCTATATAATTAATATATAATATAACTTCTGTAAACAGCGTGCAACCTTCAGTATGGACTGAGGCTCAATGTCAAGAACACAAAGATTCTCACCACTGGACCAATCAGTAGCATCAGGATGGATGGTGAAGAGATTGAGATTGTTCACAGCTTCAGTTTGCTTGGCCCCACGGTCAACAGTCTTGGCACCAGCAGCCATGAAATAAAAAAAAAAATGTATTGCGATGGGAAAGTCTGCTGTTAGGGACCTCTCCAGGGTACTGAAGAGCAATGGTGTCACTCTGCAGACTAAGGTGCATCTGATACAGGCTATGGTCTTTGCAATCACTTGTTATGCATCAGAGAGTTGGACAATGACTAAGGAGTATAGAAAGAGAATTGACGCCTTTGAGCTGTGGTGCTCAAGAAGAGTACTGAGGGTACAATGGATTGCAAAGAAAACAAACAGATTCATCCTAGAGAGGGTTAAACCAGGCTGCTCCTTGGAGGCAAGGATTCTGAGGATTCATCTGACATACTTTGGACATGTTGTAAGGAGGGAGAGGTCCTTAGAGAGGGACATCATGCTTGGGAGGGTGGAGGGATGGCGCAGGAGGGGGAGACCCTCTATGAGGTGGATTGATTCAGTGACTGGGGTAAACATGATGGGTGTGTCAGAGGCAGTGCTATTGGCACAGGACAGAGCAGGGTTTAGGGCTGTAGTACATAGGGTTGCTATGAGTCGCAAGTGACTCAACGGCACATAACAACAACATATACAGTTACTATATATAACATCCAGGCTAGTTAGCTTAATTTGTTAGAATGTGGTGCTATATATGTATATATGTCTGTCTATCTATCTATCTATCTATCTATCTATCTATCTATCTATCTATCTATCTTCTAGTACATAGGTAGAAATCCTTAGGTGATAAAAGCAATTAAATGTTGGGCTATTCATTTAAAGGCTAACAATTTGTTCAAATTCATGCGGCAGTGACTCCAAAGAAAAGTCTAGTGCTCTCCTGAGAGATCCTTGTCATTAAAATCTGAGGGAGCTGTTCTCGCCTGTAAAACATAGGGTTGGCAGGAGTAAGAACTGATTCCACAGCAGATGGATCATTCAACCGCAGATTCAAGATCATTATCATGAAAATCCAACAGAGTTGTCCCAACCTGTAAGGCACAGAGATGCCAGAGTAAGAACTGATTCAACAGCCGATGGTCACATTTGTTTTGTTGAATTGTTCATTTGTTTTGATGAAGACTAGCTCTGGAGACTTAGTTGGCAGAGAATTGTCTGTCAACCCAAAGGCACACAGTTCAAATTCACTAGCTACTCTGTGGGAGAAAGATGGGCTGCTAGATGGGCTTCTTCCCGTGTGGTTTGCAGATTCTGAAAACACACTGGAGGGTCAGCTGTGAGTCAATTCTAACTCAACACATGTACCAACAACAATAGCAAAGTTAAAAGGACCCCTGGTGACAAAACCGTCATATGCTCCAAGGCTAACTGAAAAATTGCCAATTCAAATCCCTCAGGTGACTCTGGAAAAAAAGACCTGGATTTCCCCTTCTAAAACAATTACAGTTAAGAATAGCCTAGGGGCAGTTTGGTTCTGTCACATGGGGTGACTATTAGTTGATACCAACTCAGGTGGTTTTTCCAGAAATTGACAATACTAATGGTCTGATTATGGGTTTTTTTAATAATTAAATAAACACACACACACACACACACACACACACACACACACACACACACATATATGTTGTTGTTATGTGCCGTCGAGTCGTTTGCGACTCATAGCGACCCTATGCACAACAGCCCTAAACCCTGCTCTA
>NW_006399862.1:185328-199449 GCF_000299155.1 Elephantulus edwardii
CTCCCCAAGGACCTGTCTCTCCTTACAACATGTCCAAAGTATGTCAGACGAAGCCCCAGAACCCTTGCCTCCAAGGAGCAACCTGGTTTAACCCTCTCTACGATGAATCTGTTTGTTTTCTTGGCAGTCCACAGTACATTCAATAGTCTTCTCCAGCACCACAGCTCAAAGGCGTCAGTTCTCCTTCTATCCTCCCTAGTCATTGTCCAACTCTCTGATGCATAACAAGTGATTGCAAAGACCAAGGCCTGTATCTGGACAAGGGGGCTGCTGTGTTTATAGAGCAGGGGAGCACTGCATGGCTTAAAATTAAGAAGGGAACACATCAGGGTTGTATTCTCTCTCCACACATATTTATATGCTGATCACATTAGTCAAGAAGGTGCACTCTATGAAGAGGAAGGTGTCATTAGGACTGGAGGGAAACTCATTAATAACCCGCATTATGCAGATGGCACAGTCGTGCTTGCTGAAAGTGAGGAGGGCTTGAAGCACTTGTTTGCAGAAGATTAAGGAATTGAATCTGCAGTAAGGAATGCATCTCAACGTCAAGAAAACAAAAATTCTTACCACTGGACTGATAGGTAACATCATGATGAATGAAGAAGAAAGAGATTGAAAGTCTTAATAGCTTCATCTTATTTGGTGAAGTCAGGAAATCAAGAGACATGTTGCATTGGGAATGTCTGCGGTTAAGGACTTCTCCAAATTATTAAGAAGTAATCATATCACTTTGAGGGCTAAGGTGCATCTGATTCAGGCCATGATCTTTCAGATCACTTGTTATGCATCTGAGAGCTGGGCAGTGAAGAGGGAGGGATGACAGAAGAATTGACTCTTTTGAGCTGTGGTGTTGGAGAAGAGTACTGAACATCCCATGGAGGGCCAAAAGAAGAAACAAATATGTCCTGAAGAGCGTGCAGCCAGAGTGTTCTTTGGATATAAGAATGATGAAGCTTTGGCTCATGTACTTCAGGCATGTTGCCAGGAGGGACTATTCCTTGGAGAGAGACATGATGCATGGAAGGATGGAGGGCTGACAAAGGAGAGTGAGACCTTCGGCCAGGCAGATTGACACGATGATTGCTGCAATGGGCTCTTGTCTGTCAGGAAGTGTGAGGATGGCATAGGCCAAGACTAGGTTCACATCTTTTGTTCATAGGGTCTCTATGAGTCATACGCAACTTGAAGGCACCTAACAACCACAATTATTCAATATATGTGCAGAAGTATATTGCTCAAAGCTACAAACAAGTATTTCTTCTAAAGGGAAAACTTAAAAGGAAATCTAAACTGACTAGAGAAAAAAAATTTATTATCTCTATATCATTTTCAATTGGTAAAAATGTTGCTATTTAATACTTTATTTTACTTGTGTTTTACAAGTCATTTTAATCTTTTCTTATATTCCAGTTGCTTGGGAAGAGAATAAAATCGGAAATAATTAAGAATATATATTGAATTTTCATTGCTTCTAATTTCTTCAGGTACTTTACACTTATACTATTATCCTCTAGTTCATATTTATAATTAAGGGAAATAATCTTTGGAAGGAAAAAAATGTATATCATCCAAAAAAGGACAAGACATTCTTCATAAATTCAAATTGTTTGTACAAGATGAGAACCATTTTTCAGCTCTAAAATTTTAAGAGTTTGTATTTTTAATTTTCTTCTAAGTTGGGGTTTATTCAGCTGAATATGAATCACTGAGATCATGGTTCATAATTCTAGCTGAAGGATTAACTTGCAATGGTTGACAAAGACATCTGTAAAATGTGTGCTTCGGCTCTGAGGTTTTTAGTGTATAGTGCAGACACAACCAGGGATATTTCCCAGGCCCGTTTTTGTGAGATAGGACTGAACACCTACCATGAATCTGATGAATGGAGTGATGATGTGTATCATTTCCAGGCCAAACTATTTAAGAACTAGATGTGTTTTCTCCATGCCACTTCCTCTCACATGGGGGAAATATAAAGATAATAACAATAACAAAAGGACATTGGGATTCTAAGGAACAAAGGGGAAAGGAAAGAATCAATGACAATTCTATCCTCATAGACATACCTGGAGGACAGCACTCTCAGACCAAGAACATCGGCACAGATCTAATGATATATGAAGAAAAAGAGGGGGAAAAAACACCCAAACCCCCTTATAGACTCAAGCCAATTTAATATTGGCGCTGTTTACACATAGCTATTGGAACCTTGTAGCAACATGCTGTAAGGCTAACCTCAAGTCAACTGATTGAAACTACCAGCTGTTCAGCCAGAGAATGACGGACAATCTCTTACAAAGCTTTGGAAACTTGATGGGTCGTGACTATTGATCATGGCCACATACATTGATCTTCTCAACTCAACTCAGTGCCTACTCAGGGATGACTCTCCAGTGAGTTTTCAGAGGCTCATGGAAAGAGATTGTCCATCTTTCTCCAATGGAGAAGTTGGTGCATTAGAATTGCTTGTCCTTTGGGTGACCGGAGAAATTACTTACCAACAAACATAAAAATATTTTTTAAATAATATTTCTTGTTTATAGTGGATGGTATTAGAAATGGTCATCGTTTTCTTTGGTTATATCTAAGATATGCGCTTCTAACTACTCAGACACTTTTGGATCCATCCCTTTAGTTGGGTACCAAGTTAATGGCATTGTATATTTTGGTACCAAACCAATGAAAGTGTGTTCAAAATTAATTTTACTTTTCATAAACTAAATCTTGTACCATGGAAAATATGACTACCTAATTTTTTTGTAAAGCAAAAGAACTTAGAGAGTGAGCAAACTGCCAATAAATATTCTTGGTTCCAAGAACAGGGATTACATTTATTTTACCAAACATTGCCCATTTTCCAGTCTTTGTTTCAACCTGATTAGTTTATAAAGAACTTTCGTCCCATTAAACAGCAAACCTCGTCTAAATCCCTCTCAAGGTATCACATAGCCAGCAGAGAGCTGAAGTAAGAACTATGTAGCATCATATGAAAATTTCCATAAACTCTGGTAGATAATGTGAACCAGAACTTCCTAATGTCACTGTGCTCTACAAACTGGTTTCAACTCAGTATCAATGGAATAAGACGGTGATAATTATCTAGTGCTGCTCTGAGACAAATGCCACAAATGAGTGGCTTTACACAACAGAATTCATTTTCTTACAGTCCTGTTATCCACAACTCTAAATCTGTCTCAGCCATGTCAATACTTTCCTTGCTGGGAGACCCGAGTCAATGTTGGCTCTTTGGCCTGCAAAAAATGATTGTTGTGGTGTCTGTTTTTATCTTCTGTGTCTGTGTCTATTTAAAACTCAAAAGAGATTAGGTTTTATGATCACTCTGTTTAGAAATTGAGTCATATTTACAGATACAAGGACTTTTGGAGAAAAACAATTCAGTCTGGAACAGAGGGGCATCTGAATATATCTCCAACCCAACCTCATCAATAATAAGCAGAACTCAATTATTTACTGTTTGATATTACTTGCATCCACCTGTTGTGTAAACCCACTAAGAACAGAAGAGAAGGGATATCTGAGTTTTTGCGAATGACTATCTCGAAGGTGCCATTTGGAATACTTTCATCTTTTCCCTTCCTATAAATGTCTAAAGATCTATTCAAAGAGAGGCGTTATTAGGAAAAGAGACAATCTTTTCCTTCTGCCTGAACAATGTCTGCTGTAAAATCTAATTCAGTGATATTAAATCAGAACATAAATGCCAATGCTCAAATCTTCAACTACTTCCAGTTCAATGACCCTGGGGAATGTTTGCCAGTTCTAAGGGGCACTGTCTTATTCGCCCATTGGCAGTGACACTGGAGAAATGAAGAATAGCTGTCTTAGATTATTTGTCTTCTATAATTCTGGAAAATAATCTCTCCTGACACATTTTCATTGACATTATTAGTATTGTTGTCTTTTTATCAGTATGATTTGCTTCAGAGAAATAGACAATTGCTTGGAAATAGACAACTCTTAGGCTGCAGAAAAACCTTCAGAAGACTCTGGTTGGAAGCAGCAGCAATGGTGATGCCTGAACGAGCAATTTGATTTATGAACATTCTCATGCATTTAATTCTGCAGAGGGCATTAATTGCCTTTATTTGGGTGGAGAATAAATGGTGAGGGTAGAGGTACATGAACACTTAGATAATTTCAAGTTTTGCTGAGTTGTTTTTTTTGTTCTGTTTCATATTCAATCCCGTTAAACCTTTACAACAATGAGAAATGTAGAGAAGACATTTTGCATATTGTTGTTGTTGTTATGTGCCATTGAGATGCGTGTGACCCTATGTACCGCCGCTCTGAAGCTTGCCCTGTCCTGGCCCAGTTTCACTGATTCTGATAAACCAACGCCATTGCCCAAAGTCACTGTAACAATCCATCTCATCAAGGTCTTCTCCTGTGCTGTCTCTCCAACCTTCAGAGCATGATGTCCTTCTCCAAGGACCAGTCCCTTTTGGCCACATGCCCAAAGTTATGTGAGATGCAGCTTCAAAATCCTAGCCTCCAAGGAGAAACTTCGTTTCACATTCTGCAAGACAAACCTATTTGTTCTCTTGGCAGTTCATGGTATGTTCAAGACTCTTCCCCAGTATCACAATTCAAAAGCATCAATTCTTCTGTCATCCTTAGTCATTGTCCAGCTCTCTGATATATAACAAGTAATAGCAAAGACCATGGTCTGCATGAGGTACACCTTAGTCTCTAGACTGACATCATTGCTTTTCAGTACACTGGAGAAGTCCCCGACAGCTAACTTTCCCAGTGCAATTTGTCTTTTGATTTCCTTACTGCTGGTGCCAAGAGTGTTGATTGTAGATCCGAGTAAGCTGTAATTGCTAACAACTTCAATCTCTTATCCTCCAGGCATGGTGCTGCCAATAGGCCCAGTAGAGAAAATCTTTGTCTTAATGATGTTAAGCTTCAATCCGTATTGAAGGCTGCAGCTCTTGTCCTTTTGCAACAAGTGATTCAGGTCCTCCTCAGTTTCAGTAAACAAGGTTTTGTCATCTGCATACTGAAGGTTGTTAATAAGTCTTTCTCCAATCCTGATGCCACATTCCTCCTCATAAAGCGCTGCTCCCCAAATGATCTGTTCTGCATATAGGTTGAAAGGGTATGGAGACAGGATGCATATCTGACACACACCTTTCCTGATTCTGAACCATGCAGAGTTACCTTGCTGAGGTCTGAAGACCGCTTCCTGTAGAAGGGGAAAGGGAATCTCTTTTCCTAAAACTCCTCTTTGTTCAGATCCCTAGACACTTGAATCCACATGTGGTCCATTTGACAGGCCTCTAGCAGGGCCTTCCCCTGTTCAAGAAGGTCGCATATTACGCATGTGAAGAAGTGCTGTCTGAGCCTGGAATAAACGGATATCTGTTCTGCAGGCATTGGCTTAGGTGTTCTGCACAGACCAGCCCCTAAACATACAGCTGGAATAGGGAGAAAGAATGAGTGAATTTTCCAGAATCAGTCTAAGTCAGGTTTTGTATCAAATGCTACATTTACAGAGGCTTGAATATTTATTTCCTGACCCCAAATTTCAGTAATTTAATAAAATATGTGTATGTATGTATAAACCCAAATTGACTTCTACTGAATTGATTCTCTCTCAGAATGAGAGGGGAGAGCCCCATCTTCATTCCTTTCACTGTCTCACCACTGACAGCCAGTCCCAGAAGCTGCCTCACGGGCCAAGCTCACTGTACACAAAAAGAGAGGGCAAGAAAAGGCACTTAAAGGCAGGAAACGGTCAGTGACGGAGTAAGCTATAAATCACATAGGAGAAGAATGCCCATCCTCCACTCAAACAAAGCTAGTAGATCCACACCATTAACCTTCCCCCCCTTTTTTTTAGCAAATGTCACATTATGTTACTAGCACCCCCTAGTTAAATATGCATAAAACATTTCAAATACATGTTTTGAAAATTCATCTTTTATTTATTGGTTATAGATAACTTATTTTGTGCTAAAGGGTTGCCGTGAATAACAACATGCTCAATGACACCCAATAAGGTGCACACTAATAAGTATACATATTTAGGAAGAAGATGATCTAAAAATGTAATAGAGAATGTCTTTTTTTTTTCCCAGTAGAATGTCTTACTGGATAGAGAATACAGAATGGCAGCGGAGGCCTCACGTATGACTTTCAAATGTATCTCAAGTAACAGACCATCATAGCGCTACCTTAACATTTTATTTATATAGTTTTATACCATTTGCTGATCACAACTAACAGAAAGCACTTGCTTTACTTAGAGAGAACAACCTATCTGAATCCTACTTAAAATTTGTCATTTCAGCTCACATCTTTATACTAATCAAAACTATAGCATAGCAGGGAGAAATTAAGCAAAAGACTAAATATTCTCCGAAAAATTCCCAGAGTACTTAAACGTCAGTAAGCATCTGACCCCTAATATTAACAATGCGATGAGCTGCTTCCGCCCTTCAAGGTTCGTTTCTGTCCATAAAAGCTGCTGTCAGCCCATAGATGGCAGCAGACTTACACGCCACTTCTCGAATGTAGCTTTTCAACTGCTGCTTCCAAACGCTCTTTTGTTACTATTTCATTTTTATTATACAAACAGTTCCTATTTTATTAATAAGTAACATAATGAAGAGAAAATGTCATAATTCAGAAACTATTGGAAAATTGAAGGAAAATAAAATAAAAAAGAAAAATGCCCAGGTCTCCTCAGCCTGACAAAAGACGAAAAGTTAATAATATGATAGTCTTTCCCCCCACCCTTCCTCTTTTTTTCTTTCTGGATTTAGTGTCACAGAGTAGAAACTTGGTTACTTTTTTATTAGACCATTTGGTTTGCTATGATCTTTAGCTTAGTCTGAGCTGAAAGATGGTGCCCGCTTGTATAGTTTTATGATCTAGCATACTGCCAATAAAGATTTTCTCTTGCAGCAAGAGAGTAAGAATTGAGATATTTATGAGGGGACATATTCCATATGTCTAAAAGAATAGGTAGCAATGACCAATTAGCCATGATATTAACTTTCAGCGTGCAAGACCCGCCACTGACTAGTCCATTGCCATGATCTTATTATCTGTTGCCCCTTCTGAAGAATCATTACTGCTTAAAAGAGATTGAATTCAATTTATTGATGATGAGGCCATTAAGCCTTTGATATGAGCTGTATTCCGTGCATCAGATTTCTTAGCTGAGAACACATTTCTTACAGGGTATAATAGAAGATAATGAAGATAAAAACAATTACTGGAACAAGGGTCCAGTGATTATAAGCACATCAATATTTGCATATTAAGCCCCGACGAATTATACTGAGGACATATGCCTTATTAGTGATGCTTCATGAGCCATTAAGGTTTTTTTTTCATTATTCACTGTTTAACATAATGTCTTGTGAACTAGGCTCATATGCCTTTTTTAAACCACCTGTCTGCTAGAAGAAACAGGTGTGCTGTGCGAGGGACATTTTCAGTGTAAAAAAGTGTTGAGCAGAGAAAGGCCGTGAGTGCAATACACTGGAGACTGAGCAGGGAGAACAACGATTTGCTTGTTTTGTTGTTACTGTTATGCACCTTGAGTTAGAATTTATTCATACTTCACCCTTCAGTGGGTTTTGGAGGCTTTTCTCATCATTGTTGTGGTTGTGTGTCACCGAGTCAGACCTGAGCGCTAGCTGACTCTCCAGAGGGTTTTCAGAGGCAGTAAATTGCAAGACAGGAGACTATCAACCCTTCTCCAGTGGAGCAGTGGGTGGATTCAAATGGCCAGAGTCTGGAATTTCAGAGCAGCTCCTTACTGTTCTTGCCATTAGTGCAAACATATTAGATACGTGACCTTGCATTAGCAACTAGGGAAGCTAAGAAGGAAAACTTCAAGTGAGATGGGCGATGGGTGAGCAAACCCTTAAATTGGTACAGCTGCATGATTTTATATTAAATTATATTCCAGTATGACTTTGTAATAACCAAGTAAAAATCCCTCACATTTTACTTATGGTGTTCTCCCACCTCAGGTACAATTTAATTTGATATTGCTTCTTTTCCCCTTTACTAAAAGAGTGTTGGTAAAATTATGGCACCAATATTATTATTATTCCTAATGTGTACAAACCCAAATACATCATTTAAAATTTTAATTTTTTTTCCTCCTGAAATAATTTCATCTAATTCAGTAAGAAGGAGATAAATAATGTTTGGGAAATAATAAACTAAATCATCATAGGCATTTGCCCAAATAGAGTAAGAACAAAAGCTTCTTAGGAAATGTGACAATAATCTGATGAAAGACAATCTTGAATTAGCGGCAACACTATAAATGAGGCGTCTTTAAAGCCAATATTGTGTGTGTTCTATGCTACTGTCATGTAATAATACTTGCTAATTCACAGTCAGGTAATAGGACCAAGAGCCATTACTGGAGGGTGCAGATGTTTCCATTTTTTCAACATGAAAACATGAAGATCACGGGTCTTTGTCTGGGCCCTTTAGAGAAGAAAAATCAACTAAATATATTCTGTGGGAGAAAGATGAGCAATTTTCTCCCATACTGTTTACTGCCTATGAAAACTCACTTGGAGGGTCATCTATGAATTACTCTAAATATCTAAGTATGTCTGTCTGTGTGTCTGTCTGTCTCTCTATCTATAAGAGGCAGAGAGAAAAGACGTTTATTTCAAGGAAATAGAGAATGGGTAGTTCCAAGCACACAGTTCATTTGCCAAGATAGAGGTTTATCTGAGTTTACAAATGAGTCTACTTGTTATGATTCAAGAGTTGATGTATCCAGCAACAGGAGGCAATATTGCAGACCACTGGCTCAATTTCAAAGAACTCAGAGTTCATACCGTAACATATTAGCCATGTGCAGAATATTACTAATAGAATAAAAATAAAGAGAGCTCTGAAAAACAACTATAAATATTTACTGTTTGGGGAAATTCTGGAGTTAAAGTCCTCTCCAGAGTGCTAAAGAGCAATTATGTCAGTCTACGGACTAAGGTGTACCTGATACAGGGCATAGTTTTCTCAATTACTTGCATCTGAGAATTTGATAATGACTAAGGATGGCAGAAGAAGAATTGATGACTTTGAGTTGTAGTGCTTGAGAATAGTATTGAATGTACTATGAACTGCCAAGAGAATAAACAGGTTTGTCCTGGAGAAAGTGAAACAAATTTGCTCCTTGGAGGCAAAGATAAAGAAGTTCCATCTCACATCCTTTGAGCATGCTGCAGGGAATGTCCAATCCTTGGAGAAGAACATCATTCTTGAACGGGTGGAAGGTCAGTGTAGGAAAGGAAGACCTTGGATGAGATGGACTGACACAGTAACTGAGGTAATGGGAATAGATGTGTCAGAGACATCAGGCACAGAGCAGGACAGAGCTCAGGACAGAGCAGGCTTCAGAGCTATTGTTCAAAGGTTTGTTACAAGTTGTGATTGATTAGACAGCACATAACACCACCACCATCTCTTAGAAATATGACTTATATCCCCTCTATGAACAACAGATCTGAACTCTGGCTGTTCATTGCAGATCTTAATGTGAAGATGTTTGCATTATATCATCATCTCATCAAAGTTGCCTCATAACTACCAAACCACAAAATCTCGGTTATCAAGTTGAATCATCATAACATGTTGCTTAATATTTTTTGTCATTTGGTGGCCTCTATTTGCCTCTCTTTGGAAGCAGGAGTGGTATCCACTTCCAAAATGGCTTGCCTCCAGAAACTCTAGGAACAGTGCTCAGGCTTCTGCTAATAGGGTCACTATGAGTCGTCTACCACTCAATGGCACCTAACAACAATTTGCCTCTCTATAGTGACTCTATACACAACAAAATAAAGCTCTGTCCAATATTACATATTTTTCATGATATCTATGGCCTTGTTGATGTTATGTGCCATTGAGTCACTTGCGACCCATAGCAACACTATGTACAACAGCTCTGAACCCCGCTCTGTCCTGTGCCATCCTTTTTGTCTCTGACACACCTACTCACATTACCCTAGTCACTGAATCAATCAATCAATCTCTTCGAGGGTCTTCCTCTCTTGTGCTGTCCCTCCATCCTCCCAAGCATGACGAAATCATTGACAATTCCAATCTTTTCTCTACTTATCTTAATTTTGTTTATAAGTGCAGTTGTGAGAATCTGTTTTCTTTAAGGTATAAGTCACACTGAAGGCTGAAATCTTTGATTTTCGTTAACAATTATTGTAAACCTAAGTTTTCTGAAAGCAAGCTTGTATTACATAAACATTACAAGTTCTTGAGTAATTTTTTCTCTAATCCTGATGCTACATTCTTCTTCATATAGTCCAGAGTCTTGATTATTTGTTCAAATACCGATTAAATAGATATGAGGAAAGGAGACAGCAATTACCCACACAATTCCCCATTTTAAACCATACAATAGCCCCTGTTCTTTCAGCCTTTTGGTCTCTGTACAAGTTTTAAATAAGGACAATTAAGTAGTCAGTAAATCTAATTCTTTCCAATGTTAGACATACATTTTAATGATCCATACAGTAGAATAAGTAAAGCATCTTTACTGACTTTCTTTGCTTTCAACTAAATTTCATCTGGTATCAGTAAACTATTCCTTGGTTCCATGGACTATTCCAAATCTGGCGTGAGTTTCTGGCAGTTTTCTATTGAAATACTAGTCCTGCCATCCTAGAACAATCTTCAACAAGATTTTACTTGCATGTAATATTAGTGTTATTGTTAGAAAATTTATGATTTATTCTGGATCTCTTTTTTGAATGGGCACAGAAATGAATCTCTTTCAATCAGAGGACCTAGTGGCTGTCCACCAAGCTTCCTGGCACAGATGAATGGACACATCTAGGGCTTCAGCTGTTCCCTGAAACACATAAATTGGTGTTCTGTCAACTCCTGGGGCCTTAATTATTGACAGTGCTTTCAGTGGTTTCTTTCTTCTGATCTGTTCTTTCTTGATTATATGCTGCTTCCTAAGATGTTTCGGTATTGATCATCTTTTTTTTTTTTTTAACATGTAATGACTGTGTGTTTCTTCCATCTTCTTTTTATGCTTCTTGCATCATTTGGCAGTTTACACATAGAACTCTTAACTATTTAAACTCACTGTCTGAATTTTTTCCTCTGTTCTTTCATGTTCAAAAACATTCAGCATGTTCTTCCCTTTTGGTGTTATAACTTTTGTTGCTGTTGTTGTGTACTGTAGAGTCAGAACCAAACCATAGCTGACCCTCCAGTGGGTTTTCAGAGGCAGTTAAACACACAGGATGAGATTACCCATCACTCTCTCATGGAGCAGTTGGTGGCCTTGAACAGCATGCCTACAGTATTGCTGTACAGCTTCTTGCCACTAGGCTACTCTAGGTCTTTGAATAATCCATTTTAATACTTGCATTTCTTTTCTTCCAAATTCCCTTTGAAATTTCTGTTCAGTTGTGTTAGTTCATCATTTCTTCCTTTCCCTCTACTTTCTTTCCTTTCTAGAGCAGGTTCAAAATCAATCCTCACATTCCTTTTCTACTTCTTTCCTAGTTTTTGCATTCTTTATGTATAATGTCCTATCACAATTTTGTAATCTTCAGTCATTAGTATTTAATTCTTCCAAGTTATTTCTGAGATTATTTCTAAATTCAGATGGAATACATTCAAGCTTATATTTTGGCTCCCATGGACTCATTTGCATTCTATTGAGCTTCAATTTGAAGTTGCATTATCAGCAGTAAATAGTCTATGCCACACTTTCATCTTGGCCTTGCCTTGACTGTTGATATTGACCTATTCCACTGTCTCTTTCCACAGACGCGAGCTACTTGGTTCTTTCTATTCCATCAGGTAAGGTTGACATATATAGTTATTGTTTATTTATAATTTTTTTTACCCTCTATCTTTCCCAGAAAGATTTTTAATGTGATTTTTTTTATTATTAATTTTAATCAATGTGTTTACAGAGACTTTGGATTCCCATTCATTCATTGTTGCATTTTTCTCCCTGCCCATCCTTCCCTCCCCTCCCCCGCCCTAGTTCATTCTTCTCTTTGAAAAGTAAAAGAAAAAATTCAATCCCCACCCCACCCCACCCCCCTGAGTCCACTCCAGTGAGTGTGTGTGTGTGTATGTGTGTGTGTGTGTGTGTGTGTATTTAAAGACTTTCCATGAAGTAGGTTTTGGTCACTATCATGAAAGCCATGTCTTCTACTCACTATCTTTCTTACATCCCTAGTCTAATTTTGTTGTTGTTGTTGTTCCAACCATCACCAAATACGATTCCACCTGCACGTTTTATCAATCTGTGAACACAGAATTTGGCTGCTTTTGTTAGGTGCCATAGAGAAGACTACAACCCACAGTAACCCGATGTAAATGGGTCTGTCCTGTGCCATCCTCATCACCCCTGATATGCACAAGCCCACTGCTTGGTCACTGCGTTGATTCATCGTCTGGAGGTTCTGACCCTCCACCTTTCCAAACAGGATGTCTTTTTGCAAGAACTGCCCCTCCTAACAACACGCCTAACATATGTGAACCAAAATTATCGTCCTTGAGCTAAGGAAGTGTACTGGCTACATTTTCTCTAAATGTTGCAAGAATTTTGTAGAAATCCTTAATTTCTTCATCTTTGACTTCAGTGATTGTTGTTGTTGTTGTTGTTGTTGTTGTTGTTAGATGCCGTCGAGTTGTAGACGACTCATAGCGACCCTATGAACAAAAGGCCTGAGCACTGTTCGTACATAGAGTTTCCAGAGGTAAGACATTTCGGAAGTGGATGCCGCTCCTGCTTCCAGGCTTGTTTTAGTCAGGAAGCTCCAGCCAACACTGTCCACTATGGGTAACCATTACCACGTTTGGCACAGCAGTCTCATAGTGTTCAACATCACAGCAACCATGATACAATCTACAAAAATAGTTATATTAACATATTTTCTTTGTGTTCTTATGACTATTATACAGTCACTGACAGTATTCTTTATGTTTTTAGTTTATAGAACCAACACCATTCTTTATTTTATAGTGGCTGGCACAGCAGACTGTATGATTGTTTAGTTCCAAAGGGTCCACAGTCTATTTTAGCTCATCAGTGCCTAAGATAGGGACTGTTAGTGGCCTAGTGGATGAGGAATTATGCTGCTAATCCAAACACACCTGTTTGAATCCACCAACACCCCCCCCGCCCCGGGAGAAAGATGGGCAAGCTCTCATGCAATTCATTGTCTTTAAAAACTCACTGGAGGGTCAGCTATGAGTCATGACACATAACAACAGCAGCAGCAATATAGAACTTATTTTACTTTATGCATCTTTTCTAAAAACGTCTCATTTTCTTAAAGCCATGCTGAATGAAGTCTCCTTTTCACATGTTAATTAATATCGACAGCTATGTATCTTCATTTTTAGTTGTGACATATTAGCACATGACAGTTTGTTGGCTGTAACCTTCCCTCCATCTATTTAACATACTTTAGTCTGAGGAGATCTCTTTTTCCCATTTGAATTTTTCCTGCTTTTCAATTTAAGCACCTTAACTTCTGGAACTGTGTCAGATAGGTTCTGCTGCTATTCATGGGCTTTCAAGGCCTATATACTGTCAGAAGATAATAACCAGAGTTGCTTCCTAGTTCGTCTTGGTTTGAACAGACGTTTGTCCACCATGGATGATGCTACTGGTATTTGACACACTATTAGAAGAAATTCCAGTGTCATTGCAATACTTAAGCCTTTATAGTCAGATAGAGACCAAGACAAACTGTCAGGTAAGTCATGTGCTTTATATTTAAGAAAATGTGTTTTCTGTCTACTTCAAACATTTATGAAAGAAATAAACCTTCTATATGTAATTTCTAAATCTAAGTGTTAATAATAATAATAGTAATAAAGTCAACATCATTCATTTTGGGGCCTAAATACACATAGTTAAGCACTTAGTTATTCACTTTAAAATTAGTACATCATCTGTTAACAGAAAGGTCTACCTTATTAGCTGCTCATTTGGGAAAACATGGCAGTCCACATTCTTTTATTTCAGTCTTGTTAACTCCATGAGACTTTTCTACTTTGCCTTATTGGATTACTTAGGAATTAACATCAGTGTGTGTGTGTGTGTGTGTGTGTGTGTGT
>NW_006399862.1:199549-205267 GCF_000299155.1 Elephantulus edwardii
CATAGCGACCCTATGTACAACAGCCCTAAACTCCGCTCTGTCCTGTGCCAATCGCACTGTCTCTGGCACTCCCATCCCAATTATCCCAATCGGTATAAACAATTTTATATATAGATATCAACATTTATATATAGATATCAACATTTATATATAGATATCAAAATGCACAGCCACTGCTATTAATATATCTAATGTTATAAATATATATTTGTTGTTATTGTTAAGTTGTACACAACTCATAGTGACCGTATGAATGAGAGACTTGAATGTTGGTATAACTTTCATCATTCCTCCACGGAGGCAAGCTATTTCAGAAGTGGATGCCATTCTTGTTTGCAAGCTTATTTTACTTGGGAAGCTCCACCTAACACCATCCACCATGGGCAACCATTATCACATATGACACATCAGTGGCACAGTGTTTACCACCACAGCAACCAAGAGTTACCTTTGTACAGCAAAGTCATACCTCTTAGAAGAACGTTTGACCAAAACCAATTAAAACCGGACCGAGGGGCATGTGGTTCTTAGGCCAAAACATGTTTTTATATAGGATGCCAAATACAACCAACTCACAGCCAATGGCCAGTAATCACTGCACCCAAATTTTCACCAAAAAAAAAAAAGAAATCAAACCTCTGTAGAGTCAGGCTGCTTCAGAATACTGAATTCCTGGATTCCAGCCCCATACTGGTAACCAAAGTGTGTGAGCATGTGTGTGTGTGTGTGTGTGTGTGTGTGTGTGTGTGTGTGTATTCAAATGAACTCTGGTGGTTTGGAGGTAAGAAGCCGTGCTGCAAAAGCATGTAATATATCAGCAGCTCTGCAGGAGAAGGATGGGCAATCTCCTCTCATACAATTTACTACCTCTGAAAACCCACTGAAGAATCAGCCATAGGTCAATGCCAACTTGAAGGCACATAAAAACACAGAGTAGAGAGAAATTTTTTGATGGTATAGTGGGTTAAGTGTTGGACTGTTAGGTCAGGAATTCATATCCACAAGCCACTTTGCACAGAAAAAGAGAGACAGTCGTTGTTTATTGTCTTCAAGTTGAGCATGACTCATAGCCACCCTATGAACAAAAGGCCTGAAGACCCTCTACAACTATCAACATTTATCAAAGTTCATAGCGTTTTTGGAGGCATGTTGTTTAGGAAGTGGAGGCCACTCATGCTTCCAAATACACACACACACACACACACACACACAACTGTACAGTCAATTAAAACTGAGGAATTGCTAAGTCATTGCAAACCACTTTGAAATTGTAGCAACTTATTTCTATTATATTACCAACTTCAAGAAGCAAATCATGAAAAGGAAAGGAGTAGAATAACGAAACTTTGTGATGAACCCGAATATGTGTAAGCTCTTTCATGTTTTCTTCTTATGTAATTGAATACAAACACTACAAAGAGAAACAATCATATGCACTTTACAGATGAGGGCACTAAAAGTTTAGTTTATTCACATAAGGGCCACACAGACAGAAAGTGAAACATGATCTGTGAATTCCAATTTGTAAGGTTTTGAACCCAGCCGTTACCTCCACAGGCCAATAAAGTGATCATACTAGTTTAAGCCAATTGTTAAGACAATTGTTCTGTACAATATGTGTTCCATATAAAAATAACACTTGCTTCTCAATTCCACAAATGCTGACTGAGAGCTGTCAGATCATCCTATTTTCCAACAAAATACAAAAATGTAGATTTTCTCTTAAAATCTCCTCAAAATTACTTTGGAAACTGTGCTGTAATCCCAAAGTCATGCAGTTGGAATTCAACAGCTGCTTTGTGGGAGAAGAATGGACAGTCTCCTTCTGAGCAATTTACTATCTCTGAAAACCCACTGGAGGGTCAGCTGTTGGTAGGTTTAAACTCAATGGTACACAACAACAACAAACATTGTTATTAAGGGTGTTCTCGTGGTTTAGTGGTAAGGAGTTGCACTGCCAACAGGAAAACAGGCAGTTTAAATCCACCAGCTCCTCCAAGGATGAAAAAAGGGCAATCCCCTGCTGTGTGATTATAGCCTCTGAAAACTCGCTGGAGAGTCAACTATGAGTCAGTTCTGACTTGCACATAACAACAACCATAATAAATGCTATTGAACCACTTTCCCTTAATTTCTACTTTAGAGAGAGCCCATGATACCCCTCTACTTCTAAAGAAGAAAGGCTGTTACAGAAAAACATAGACATATATTCAGTCAATGCTACAAAAAGTGAAATAAAATCTGTAGTTTGATTAAAGGAAGCAAACAAAATAACAAAATTTTAAAAAAATATTTGTGGAGTATCTATTATATAAAAGGCATACAGTTTTAATTAAAAAACAAAACAAAACATAGAGCAAACCTTCTTGTCCCTCACTTCTCAGATCTCTCCTGGAGTTATTTTTTATTTCTTATCTACACATATTACTGGCAGGATAGTAAGAGTCAATGCTTTTCTAGTTGCAATATTTAGATATCATATTGGCAAAAATGATGACCAGAATCCTTCAGACTTAATATTTGCTTCATACAGTACAGAAAACAAAACAAAACAAAACACCCATAACCCAACAAAAAACAAAACAAAACCCACACACACTTGTTAGTTATGTCAGAAGTAGTTTCTTGTCCTTTAAACTCAAAGATTCTTTTCTCTGAGATTGCTAGGGATTTTTTCTAATATAAAATGAAGACTTTAAAACTCATCCTGATGAAATAACAGAAATAGAACTGGACTGAGTGGTAATTGCATAGCCTCATTTTCAGAAACAACCATTTGAGTTCATTGATTTGGCTGGCTTTCAAGTATTGGTCACATAGTCATTGCTTAGCTCATGATTGTTTCTTTGATTAAAGTGGTAAATGCTCAAGATTCACCAATAATTCCAACCAAATACTGAATAGTATACCTAGAATGAAAAATTAAAGTTTTTACAACACATGTATACTGCTAATTGTTATTAATAATTTTAAAACCATTTTAGTACTTTTCTCGAGGGATACTATATTAGAAATTTTTTTCAACCAAACATGTATAAGTAAAAGATAAGTAACCTTCTAATTTTGTATTAATTATAGACAAATACAACTGAGATTTAACAAAAGCAGTATTTTCAAATGATACTGAACTGCAGTCTTCAATATGAATTGAAGCTCAATATCAAGAAAACAAAGATTCTCACCACTGGGCCATGTGGGCACATCAGTATGGATGGTGAAGAGGTGGAGAAAGTTAACAGTTTTAGTTTGCTCGACTCCACAGTCAACACTCTTGGTAACAGCAGCAAGGAAATCAGGAGATGAATTTCATTGGGAAAGTCAGCTGTGAGGGACCTCTCAAGAGTACTGAAGTGCAACAATTTCAGGCTGGAGACTAAGGTGCGCCTGATCCAGGCTATAGTCTTTGCAATTATGTGCTATGCATCGGAGAGTTGGACAGTGAGCCTTTGAGTTGTGGCTCTGGAGAAGAGTGTTGAATATACCATGGACTGCTAGGAGAACCAACAGGTTTATCCTGGAGAGGGTTAAGCCAGAATGTTCCCTAGAGTCAAGGATTCTGAAGCTTCGTCTAACATACGTTGGGCATGTTGCAATGAGGGACTGGTCTTTTGAGAGGGACATCATGTTTGGGAGAGTGGAGGGACGGTGCAGGAGAGGAAGACCCTTGATAAGATGGATCGATTCTGTGAGTGGAGTGGTGGGAATAAATGCGTTTGAGATGACTAGATTGGCACAGGATAGAACAGCGTTTATAGTTGTTTATTGTTGTTGTTGTTATTATTCCAATGGGGAGACTGGTGATAGTCCACTTCCATGTTTGACTCCAAGCTCCCCTTGAGATCTTTAACTCATGCTCCCTCTTAAAAAAAATTCCTAGTCAATAAGAAGGCTCTGTCACAGGAGTGAGTGGTTCTCCTTCATATTGTTAAACGCCATCAAGTTGTCTCGAGCGGATGGTTGTAGAGAAAAGGAATACTGTTTAGAGAAGACCATTTTTCTTCTCTCTCCATAGACTACTCTGTGATATGGGGAGTCATGTAATTCTTTTGTGTTAGGTTGAAAGAATTTGAAGATTTCCATTTTATAGTAATATGAGTTATTTTTCATTTTTATTGTTTTCCTTTTCTTTTACTTTTCCTTTTTTTTTACTGATTGCAAGTTAAAAAAGACTTGCATTAGTTTGCTGGTCTAGCTGTTTTGTGCTATTGACTCAACTCTGATTTACAGCACTCCTAAGCATAACAGATTGAAACCTTGACTGATTCTGAGCCATCCACAAAATCAGCACTGTACTCAATCATAATGTTGAAATTAGGGTTTCAATCCGCCCCTTTGTTGCCTTCGCCTTCTTTCCTAAGTCTATCCTTTTCCAAGTATGAAGTCCTACTTAAGGAACTAGATGCTCATGATAGCAAGCCCAACACAAAGTATATCAGACAAAGACTCACCTTTCTTTCCTCGAAGGAGCACTCTTGTACTTCATCCAAGGTGAATTCATCTGTTCTTTTGGCATTCTATAACGTAGTCAACCTCTTTGCCAACATTAGAATTCAAAGGGATTGATTCTTCCTCTGCCATTCCTAACTATTGTCTAACTCCCATATGCTTAGGTCAGGTGGATGTTAGTCTTTAAATAGACATCTTTGTTACATAGAACAAGGATTTTTTTTCCAAGAAGTTCTTGACAGATTTACACAATGCAATGCATCTTCTGATTTCTTGACGGGCTTCCATGAATGCTGATATTGAATCTAAATAAAATCAAATCAATGACAATAGATTTTTCTCATTTACGATGATGTTGCTTATTGCTTGTGAAAATTTTTGTTTTCTTGATGTTGATGTGTAATCTATACTGAAGGCTTGTAGTCTTTGATATTCCTTAGTAAATGCTTCAAGATGTCTTTACTTTCCACAAAGAAGGTTGCGCCATCTGCATATCAGACGTTGCTGGTTAATCTTCCTTCAATTCTGTGGCCTCATTCTTTTACATATCATCCAGCTTCTCGAATTATTTACTCTGCAGACATATAGAACAAGGATGGAGAAGATATCACCCTGATTCATGCCTTTTGTGATTTTATACCATGAGCTAAGTATTCCCTTGTTTTGTTCAAAGGATAGTTTCCTGGTTGATGTACATGAGCACAGTTAAGTGTTCTAGAAATCTCATTCTTCTTAGTGTTACTTAAAATTTATTATGATTCACAAAGTCAAATGACTTTGCATAGTCATTAAAACATAAACATCCTCTAGCTATTCTCTGCTTTTGGTCAATATCTAACATCAACAATGATATCCCAAGTTCCACAGACTTTTCTGAATCCAGCTTGAATATTAGTTATGTTGCTTTTTTTTTTCAGGGGCATGGGATAAACTGTTTCATGTTCTGCCCTAGAGTCCACTGGTTTCCTAGGGGATATATGGTAGCCTCATTCATAGGAAGTTGTGCAGCTAACAAAAAAAAAGAAAGATATCTCCCTGGCAGTTAAAATCCAGTAGCAACTCGATGGTAGAAAGATGGGCAATCTCCCCTTCTGTGATTGACAGACTTTGAAACACCCTAGGAGGGTCAGCTATGGCTTGGTTCCAACAGCAATGAGTTTGAGTTTGAGTGACTTCTTGAGATCGTTACTTTCAGTTGTTGCATCATATGTTGCATCTTGTGTTTCCCAATACTTTATCTTTTCTTTGATATGGACTTAAGTCTGATCAGAC
>NW_006399862.1:207702-210280 GCF_000299155.1 Elephantulus edwardii
AAAAAAAAAATGTATTGCGATGGGAAAGTCTGCGGTTAGGGACCTCTCTAAAGTACTCAAGAGCAACGGTGTCTTTCTGGAGACTAAGGTACACCTGATACAGGCCATGGTCTTTGCAATCACTTGTTATGCATCAGATAGTTGGACAATGACTAAGGAGGATTGATGCCTTTGAGCTGTAGTGCTGGAGAAAAGTACTGAATGTTCCATGGACTGCCAAGAAAACAAACAGATTCACCCTGGAGAAGGTTAAATCAGGCTACTCCTTGGAGGCCAGGATGCTGGGGTTCATCTGACTTACTTTGGACATGATGTAAGGAGAGACAGGTCCTTGGAGAGGGGCACCATGCTTGGCAACGTGGAGGGACAGTGCAGGAGGGGAAGACCCTCTATGAGGTGGATTGATTCAGTGACTGGGGTAGTCAGATGGGTGTGTCAGAGGCCATGCGATTGGCACAGAATAGAGCACGGTTTAGGACTGTTGTACATAAGGTCGCTGTGAGTTGCAAATGACTCGACAGCACATAACATCAACAACAACAACATGAGAAATCTATTCTCAGACTTGGAAGCAGTCATTAGAACAAAGCAAGAAAATATTGCATGGTTCCAAATCAAGAAAGCTGTATGCCAGGGATGCAGCCAATCTCTATACCTTTTCAATCTTCATATCAAACAGATCATCCAGGAGGCTGGACTCTCTAAGGAGGAATGTGGCATCAAAATTGGAAGAAGACTCATCAAAAAAATGTGTTATGCAGAGGACATAAACTTGCTTGCTGAAACTGAGGAGGATCTGAGACATTTGCGGCAGAAAATCAAAGACTGTAGTCTTTAATATGGATTGAAGCTCAACATCAAGAAAATCAAGATTCTCACCACTGGGCTAATTGATAGAGAAAAGATAGACATTGTTAACAATTTCAGCTTGCTTGTTTCTATGACAAATACTTTTAGCTTCAACAGTCAGGAAATCAAAAGACAAATCACATTAGGCAAATCTACCAATCAGAGATCTCTCTCAACTACTGAAAATCAACGATATCAGTCTAAAGAGTAAAGTATGCCTGACCCAAGCCATAGTTTTCATAATTATTTGCCAGACATCAGAGAACTGGACAATGACTAAGAATGTTAGAAGAATTGGTGCCTTTGAGTTATGATGCTGGAGAAGAGTATTGAACATACCATGCTACTAAGAGAAGGAACAGGTATACCTGGGAGAGCGTAAAACCAAGCTGCTTCTTAGAGGCAAGTATTTTGAAGTTCCATGTCATATACATTGAGCATGTTGCCAGTAGGGGCCAGTCCTTGAAAAAGGACATCATGCTTGGAAGGGTGGAAGGATAGGGCAAGAGAGAAAGACCCTGGATGAGATGGATAGACTCAGTAACTGGAGTAACGATGGTAAGTGTGTCGGAGAAAATGAATTTGGCTCAGGATATAGCAGAGTTCAGAGCTATTGTATATAGGGTTGTTATGAATTTCAGGCGACTCAATGACACATAACAAGAAGAAGAACATATGCTGTTTGGAAATTGTAATGTATGCAGAAAAGAGGAGATTATAAAGAATTTAATGGTTTGGTGGTGGTTTTGTTGTCCTTGATGTTGTTAAAACACCACTGCTATTCTATAGAAAGATAAGGAGAAGCAGGGGAAGTAACCAATTTGAAAGTCAAGTGTTAGGGAGACATTCTTTGCGTACAAAGAAACTCCAATTTTCTTTAGCAAGAAGCCAAGGGCAAAACCTAAGACTAAACAGAAGCGGTAAAGAGAGGACCATCCTACCAAGACACATCTGTCATGCAAACAGCAAGGCCTTTGGAGAAAGAAAAATGAAGATGATCATGTTCCCAAATGATTTAGTCATTTGCATTTTCATTCACGTAAACTCTCCTTTCACATAACTGTGCCCATTTTCTATAGGATTATGATCTTCAGTTACCCAGCTAATGATAAGGAAATAATGAATTTATTTTTGCAATGAATTCTGTTTCTTTTCCCCTCAGTGATTGGCAGTCTGAAGCACTTTGCACTGTTAACCACAAAAACGGTCTCTGTCAGTTACATTCATCAACAGCTCCTCAGGGAGATCCCGGGCAGTATTCTTTTCCCATTAAAATTTAGAGCCTCAGAAACTGACCAAGGTCACTCACTATGAGTTAAAACAAACTTGATGAAGATAGTTTTGAAGGAAGAATATGACAGTTGCCCCCCACCCCACCCCAGCCTGAAGCTTGATCACTTCCTGAGAAACCTGATAATATCTAAGCTCCTCATATCAAAGACCAGACCAGACAATGGATTCTGATAAGGCTCTGAGCCTGATCAAAATAGCCCAAAGCTAACTTAATTAACAAAATACCATCTTAGTCCTTCCCAGGATTCCTCTAAGAAGGCAAGGGAGCGCGCGCGCGCGCGCACACACACACACACACACACACACAAATACCATCTTAGTCCTTCCCAGGATTCCTCTAAGAAGGCAAGCGAGCGCGCGCGCACACACACACACACACAAATACCATCTTAGTCCTTCCCAGGATTCCTCTAAGAAGGCAAGCGAGCGCGCGCGC
>NW_006399862.1:210380-218495 GCF_000299155.1 Elephantulus edwardii
ATTGGATTATTTACCTTTATCTTGTTGTGGTGCTCGAGTATTTTATAAATTTTAGATATAAGTCCATTATCTGACATGTCTTACCAAATACTTCTTCCCAGTCTGTGGCTTCCCTTTTTACCGGGAGAAGTTTTTGGATGTGCATAGGGATTTAATTCTTAGAAGGTCCCACTCATCTATTTTATCTTCTCCTGGTTGTAGAAACACACCCTTTTCTAATATAACCCCTTATTTTGTGGTTGATTCTGACTCTTGATGCCGCTATAAAACACCAAAATTCAAACTCACTGCTGTCAATTCAGAACTCACACATAACTGACCTTCCAAGGGGCTTTCACAGAGTGCAAATCATGGGGAGGAGATTGCACATCTTTCTCCCATGAAGCGATGCTGGATTCAAAGTACCAGAAAGGCACCATCTTTGAATTAGCAGGACAACTCCCTGTAGACCACCCCATAAGAAAGAGATATGACTGCTTCTTACAGTATCTGGGGGCACAGTGATTAAGGAGTTGCACTACCAACCTCAAAGCAGGCAGTTTGAATTTATCATCTGTTCTGTGGGAAAAGATGGTCAATCACCTCTCAGGAAATTTACAGCCTCTGAAAACCTGCTAGAGGGTTAACTCTGATTCAGTTCCAATTCGACGGCAATAAGTTGAGTGACTAGAATACTAAAGATTAATCTTTATAGAAACTACCTCATCTTGCTCCCGCAGAGAGACTATTGTCTTTAAATGATGGAGATTTTGGTTAGTAGCCAAATATTCCCCCATTGTGGGCTTCTTAGTTTTATACGACCTAATGTTAATTTAACCAACAACATTGTAAAGGCTATCTTTCCAAACAGGGCCAAACTCTTAGCTAAAACTTAGGACTTTCATGTATCTTTTCATAAGACACAATTCATACTAGAGAAGGATGCAGAGACGAGGTGGGAGGTTTTTGTTTATCTGTTTATGTTTTTTTAAAGTCTGGCAAAACCTGGATATTATCCCACAATATTTCTGTAGTGTGTTAACTAAAGCACCATGTGTCCTTCTTATGCCTGGAGTTGTGCAGGATAAATAGAATCTGTTGGACAACCTACATTGTGTGGGAAAAAACTCAATAAAATTTACATATTTGATTAAAATGGAGGAAATGAATTAGCCATTACATAATCAATGCAGTTGAACAGACAAGATTATTCCACGAGAGTGAACGACACGGGAGAACAATCAAGTGTAGTATTATTGAACTCGAAAATACTGTAGAAAACTGAATTAAAGCAATAGATGATGGGTAAAATAAAGAAGTTCATCTTTTAATGGTGTCACAAATTACAAGGAAGCTATTGAATCCATACATCTAGCCTAGCAATCCATTATGGTAGGTATGAGAGCAGGCAAATTTAAAGTTAATCCAGAAAAAACATATAACTAGTTTGAATGCGCATAGGTTATTCCAAATCTTTATTAACGTCGGCAGGCATGATTCTGTTCCCATGTCTACACGCTTTCTACTGTTTAATTCGAAAGATAACCTTGCAAAACAAGGAAAAGGGTTTTGCTACTGAAGGCGAAATCAAGAGTCAATGTCTAATCTGCTCTAAATTCAACCTAAATTAAACATGTCAACTATTGTATGTTAACATTTATAGGTGTTCGCTCTCTCTTTCCCTTTCTTTTCTCTCTCCCTCTCTTTCTTTTTCTGAACTATACATTCCTTTGGGATTTTCAAAGTTTGGTATAAACCTGGAAATCTCACAAAACATAGAAACTCATGAAACTTTCAAGGCCCTATGCCTTGATCAGGTTGAAAATATGCTGGCACAGCCAGCATCAGCTACAGCCAAGTTATGGATGTGCAGAGGGGCCCAGCAGCATGGAATGCAAAACAACTTTTAAAAAGTAAGTTCAAAGTGCTTTCAAAACTTCCCAGAAATGGTGCCATAATTCCTGGGCAGTGGCTCAGGTATGAAGTTTCCTCTTTCAAAATGGATTTGTCCAGTGATTCCTGGCATGGCGAGAAGTCTAAATGAAAGGGAAACGTGGTTCTACTTTTTGTTCTCAAGGTCACCCGAGAGTATTATTCACTTCAATACAAATAGCACCTTTCAGGTTTCAGTCACTAGGAAATGAAGAATCAGAATTGGATTTCACTTGTCGCCTTAAAGAAAGGGCACATCAAATATTGGAGTCTTTGTTATTTCTCTAGTAAAGGTGACACTTTATATATATCGTCATGCAGTTTAATCAGTGTGAAAACCCTTTAACATAAATATTATTATTTTTATGTCATCAGTGATATTTAGAAAGATTGGGTAAATTTTTCAAAATTGCACTTCCGTGAATAGTAATGCTTGGCATCAAATCTGAATTTTACTGGAAAAACTCAAGCACTCTTTAGGCTACCAATAATTTTCTTTGGAGGTTGCTTTTGAATTTGGAATATGATATATTTTTGGAGGAATGTTGTATTTTATAGTTTATTTCTAAAATATGCATGTAATTTCTTCTTGTTATGAGAGATTACAATAGCTCAAAACCCGTTCCCACAATCAAGAAGCAAGTTCACTAACGTCAATGTGTTAATAATAAAAAGCCAAAGAGCTTTCCAAGGCATATGAGTTCTATACTGTGTTAGGAGTCTTATCAAAAGCAGAAATGAAAGAATTCACTCATTGATCAATGACTCATTTTCTTTGGCTTCTTGATTTCTGCTCACGTCCAACAATTCCTGCAACTCATTTAGCTTAATAAACAAATAAATGAAGTTACTGAAGAAAAAGGCTGAAAAGTTTTTGGGCTACAAGATATATTTAAATAGGTGATAGTATGGGATATAATAACTAAATAGTGAAAGTTAACAACATTTCTTCCCTCCTCATCCTAAATACTTTTCCAACCCCATACGTCCGCTACACCATCCTTACTTGTGCTTAAACAATTTGGTTAATTCTTGTTTTCCTTAGGATAATTATAGGTAATTCCTAGAGATAGACGTTCCATTCATGGAGCTTGGATTTTGCTGGCATTGAAATGAATTTCCAAGGTAGGTCTGGATTCTTTGTGTTCCGACTAAAATACTTCTAGTATTTTCATGGGAGCCCAGGTAGGAAAAGTGCTAGTTTAAATGTGAGAAGGAAGCTGTAGGATCTCAGAATTAGATGGATTCTTAGTTGCCATATGGTCCAAATTGCTATTATGTTAACCTGAGTTAATGGTTAAGTAAATTTTCTCAGAGCTCAAGACCCGGATGGAGTTCAAATCCACATGTATGACCTCAAATCCTGCGCACGTTTATATCTAGCTGCACCTATAAGATTTTAGCAATTTAGGCTTCAGGATTTTTCCAAATAATCTAGAACAATAATATCCACTTCACAGTGTTTTAGTGAGGAGGACATGGCATCATACGGCAAGCATGGTACCGGTCACCTGGCATAGAACAGCAGCTCTGTAAGAGATAACTGAGATTTGCAGGAACAGTCTAAGCAGGAAAGAGCAGAGTGGAGTTTCTGAGCGACACTGTGCCTGAAATCCAGGAATTAACGCACAGCTGAATGCTCTTTTCTGAGAAATCATGTTTTAACTTCCTCAAACAAAATTCATTATTTGTCAAAGATTATTTGGCTACTTTGGCAAAAGGCAAAATGAACTTGCTGGGTTTTTATAAAGCTTACATACAATATTTTCTTATGCATCATTTATGACTGCTTTTTGAAAAAAGAAAAGGAAACAACACATGTACACATTTGTATTCAATTTTCTGATCTTCTGAAGATTAACCACATTACCTCTGGTAAGTCATTTTGAGCCTATGAAGCTCAAATTCTTCATTCATGAGAAAGCATTTATAAGAAATGTTTCCCCACCCAAAGTATAGGATTGCTGTAAGGATTAACATTCTAAATGTTATGAAATGCCATTTAATCTGAATGTGCTTCACTTTCGACTCCAAATGCATGGCTCTTATCTGGTGGAGTGGCTGAGAGTGGTTTGGAATTACACAGAGAAGGGTTCTGAATTACTATGTACCTCTTGGGGGACCCAGGTCAACATACTTACTGGCTAAGCCTCAGAATCTACACAGATTTTGAAATTTTAAAAATAAAAATAGCATACGTAAGGTGCTTGACACACAGTACATTTTAAACAATTGCAGTGATTACCATTAGTTTTTGTAGATTGGATAACAAAGTCTCATGACTCTGGTAATGTCAGAGTTTAACAGTCTTAGCTGAATTCAATGAAGAATAAAATTGCCCTTTTATATACCCCCAGGTTCTTTGCAATGCTTAAAATTATTTCCTGGGCCTCGTGGCATCTTTCCATGTGGTTCTAATTTTGAGAAAGCCATGATACACATCATTGCAACAGCGGGCTTGAGCACAGTTGAGATCCTGAGGAAGGTGTACCATTGTGTAGCTGTTGATTATATGAGTCAGAGTTGACTTGACAGCACTCAGCAAAAATAGCAACAATGTGTACTTCTCGAATTTCGGTGAACTTTATGACAACTAATAAGTTAGTCAGATGGCTCTATCAAAAAGAAACTGCTTATTACAGTGAAGCCTGAGGAAGCCAGAGTTTATGGGAAGAGAAAATCTGGCACAGAGAGAAAATGTAAGTTTTTTTTTCATGGACGCTCTGATAGTCTAGTGTGTAAGGAGTTGCAATGCTAATCCAAAGACAAGTGGTTCAAATGCACCAATTGCTCCCCAGGAGAAAGATGGGCAATCTCCTCCCATGGGATTTATAGCCTCTGAAAACCCACTGGAGAAGCAGCTAATTAGTCCCAATTCAACAGCAATGACTGAGTGAATAACTAGAAAACAATAGAAAAGTGGTAAAACCGCATCCTATTAAACATGGAAAAATTGCAAGGCCACGGCCTGGAAAAATAGGCGTTAATGGGTTTCACTGTATACTAAAAAAGAAAACCAAACCAAAAGCATTACAATTGAATGGATTCTGATCATATAGGGGAAAAGTAGAGCCACCCAATCCTGTTTCCACAGATGTAAATCTGTAGAGACACAGACTGCCACATCTTTCTCCTTAGGAGAACCTGGTAGGTTCAAACCGTCAAACTTTTCATTAACAGCTAAGTGCTTAACTGGTCTGTCATTAGAGCTGTTGTTGTTATGTGTTTTCAAGGTAACTGGGAATCTTAGAGAACCTATGAATAACGGATCTGAACCCTGATCTATTCTGCACCATTCTCACCATCTCTGACATACTTGAGCCTGTTGCAGTCACTGTCAATCCACCTGTGGTGGGCCTCACCCTCTTACACTGGCCCTCGACCTTGCCAAATATTATGGATTTCTCCAATAACTGACTTCTAACAGCATACCCAAAGTATATGAGATGGAATTGTACTATCCCTGCCCCCAGCAAGCACTGAACTGTCACTTTCTCCAAGATGTATTTGTTCTCTTAGCAGTTCATTCTGTACTCCCCTCCAATGCCACAACTCAAAGGCACCAATTCTTCTTAAGAGCACTTATTTCTACCATATCAAGACATGACACGGGAGCTGGCTACTCCTATATTGTAAACGACGTTTGACTCAAACTTAGCTGTTTGTGTCATGTCAGTGAGTGATGGCAGGGTGTCATCGATCCACACAGAACAGCTTTATTCACGTCTCTCACCAACACCTAAGCACATGGCTGATTTTTCCTCAGTGCACGACAGTCATTTAAAACCTTAGATGTTGAAAGCCAGGATATAAGAGCTCAAAGAGACACTCTCGTAAGACTTAATTATGAATTCAGTTGTCAATTCCAGAGCCTTGTTGTATATGCATTCTAGAGAGATTACTGTTGTAGACAAGTGGATGCTTTTCCAGATCTTCTCTTCAGAGGAGAACTTGATCACTAGCTGTAGGTCATGGACCAGGCAGACCTATTCTAGCTGTTGTGCAGTTTCAACAGTGACTAACATTGCAGCATGTTTCTTCTTTCTATCCTCCCCAACTTCAAGGGAAGGAACAATAGCAACAACAGTGCAGAGACAATTCCAATGTGCTCCAAGATGCCCCCTACACGTGGCATTTTCTTCTAACAATTCCAATACCAACATTTCTCTGTTGTTCTTAGGTGCCGTCGAGTTAATAGGGACCCTGTGAACAACAGATCTGACGCCTGTCCTGTCTTATGTCAACCTCACATGTCTCCTTTAGCATCCAAGATTCCTCAGCAACGTTTACACACATCCTCAGTGCCATGGAAACTCAACGGTGAATGATTAGCCTCAGTGCTAATAGATAAAACGTTGTTTGGAAATAAGTGCTTTGAAGTCCATATGAGGTCATAAGGAACAAGTTCAAAAACACTGCCATTGAGTCAACACTAACTTGCAGTGACTCCCTGTTGGATTTCCAAGGCTACACATCTTTACAGGAGGACTCTGCTCATCTCTCAGAGGCCACTGCAAGGTTCAACCTGTCAACCTTTCAGTTAATGCAAAATGTGACACATTCGAGTCACTACAGTGTGTTGATAAGGATTAGGTGGGTTTCTTCAAAACTGTGAGAAAATACACTTATCACTCTCTCACTCACTCACTCATTGCCATGGAGTTATAACCAACTCATAGCTGATGTTCCAGGGGGGTTTAGAGACTGTAAATTGCATGTGAAGAGATGACTCATCTTATCTTGAGCAATAACTAGTTAGAATGACTGTAAGCTAGCAGTGAAACTCTCTATTGACTATGCCAACAGAGCACAAGGATGTGTCATAAGCTACCTGATTTACGATGGTACAGTGCAACAGTACAAGGAAATAATGACCGAGGATTATTACATCCGTGACTCAGTCGGGCCACTCTATAAAAGTCTTACTCAAGAACTACTCATTGGACTGTTGTCAGACTTGTCATTGAATTCCATTTCTCCCTTTAACAAGCCCTGTTCCTGGCCTATTCCTTTATCATGAATGTTTACTTTCAGTTAATATTGTGTACTTCAAACTCTAGTCCAGTGTGTGCTTCTGGGGAACTCAACCTGTGAAATCTGGCATGAGGTGTTATGGTCTCAGAAAACAAGAAACAGGGTTTGGACCTGGATCACTTTCTACACAGCTAGCAACGAGGACCTCATCATCGATGGCTGGTGAAACACAGCAAGTCTTTGGTACAAATGAGAGTCTACTTACATTTTCACCTGTAGCGAATTGGGGATGTACATAAATATTCTGTCTCTATAGCAACGGTAGCTCTCTGGAGACTAAGAAGGAGCATTGATGCCTTTGAGCTGTGGTGCTGGAGAAGAGTATTGAATGTACCCTGGACTGCCAAGAAAACACAGATTCATCCTGGAAAGGGTTAAACCAGGCTACTCCTTGGAGGCAAGGATTCTGGGGCTTCGTCTGACATACTTTGGGCATGTTGTAAGGAGAGACAGGTCCTTGGAGAGGGACATTATGCTAGGTAAGGTGGAGGGACAGCGTAGGAGGGGTAGATCCTCTATGAGGTGGATTGATTCAGTGACTGGGGTAGTCAGATGGGTGTGTCAGAGGCAATGCGATTGGCACAGGATAGAGCAGGGTTTAGGGCTGTTGTACATAGGGTCGCTATGAGTCGATGGCACATTACAATAACAACAACAACAATACCTATTTAATCTGTATGCTGAGCAAATTATTTGGGAAGCTGGATTCGATGAAGAAGAATGTGGTGTTAGAATTGAAGGAAGATTCATCAGTAACTTGGGGGAGGAGGAGTTTAATCACAGGGTCTCACAATATGATGAGCGGAGGGAGGGGAGGGTAAAGGAAAGGGGAAAGGTCTAGTGTGAAAAAGAATGTGTATGAACTTTGTAAGTAAACAAGCATAAAATGAAATTTAAAAGATAACTTTTGTTGTGCAGATGACATCACTTTGTTATTGAAAGTAAGGAGAACTTAAAACATGTTTTGTAGAAGATCTGAGATTTTGTCTTCAATTCGGATTGCATCTCTCTCAGGGAGGAGTGATAGGGAATGGCAAAGGACACACTGACAAAGAAGATTAATCAGAACTGGCTTTGACAAGCACTGTGGCATTTGGGCAAGAACAAACTGGGAGGAGGGTAGAGAGAATGGTGCAGCGGTGAATGAATGGAAACCCAAAATCTCTGTAA
>NW_006399862.1:224899-233089 GCF_000299155.1 Elephantulus edwardii
CCGAACTTCCTGAGCATCATTTCCATCTTCTCTGTGAGCTAGGTCACTTGGCGTCCCTCTCAGACCATGCAATAAAGGTCTGTTCATTTCTTGGGACCAGTTTCTTCCTTTCCCTCATGCCCTCATGCCCTCATGCCCTCATGCTCTCTTTTATATCTAACAAGTTTGAGGCTTTGTTTTTTTGAAGTTTGTTGTTTTGTGCCTTTGAAACCGCTGCTACTCACAGCAACTCTATGAACAACAGATGGGAAACCTGCCTTACCCTGGGTGTCAACCTCTGCGTCTCTCATACGTTCCAGTCCATTATTGCAGTCACTGGGTCCATCTATCTCATTGAGGGTCTTATACTCTTTCTCATAGGGTCCACCTTTCCCAGCATGATGTTTGTGTTATAAGGACTGGCCCCTCCTAACAGCATATCAGAGTATCATTAAAGAAGAAATTGAACCATATTTGCATATAAAGAACAGCCTACTTACACCAACCTCAAGACAAGTTACGTGTTCTTCTGGCAAGCTGTAAGATATTCAGTACTCTGCTCCAACATCACAATTCAAAGGCCTGGATTCTTCTTTGAACATCGTGTAACTTAGACATGCATAAAAACAATTGAAAATATTAGAGGTCTCTTGTTCTTTGACTTGATACCCTTTCTGTTTGGAACTCTGGAGAGATCTTGAGTGCAGATTTCTACAATACAACATGCTTTTTGATTTCTTGACTGCTGTTATCAGGAATGTGGGTCATAGATCCAAGTAAAATGAAATCTTTGACCAACATCATTGTTTGTTTGAGGAACTCTAGAATTTTCTTTTGATGAACAGAGAGACTTCTCGGCAGCTCATTTTACTTCAGCTTTTTCCTTTCCTCTTTTCTTTTTTTTTTTTTTTCTTTCTTTTGTTTTCTTCTTCTTCCCAGTTGGCTCTGTCCTGGATGCAGTATCTTCCTAAAGAGTACCCATAGAGGTAAGAAAGGAGCTGTCTGGTTCCTGGTTTTTCCAAGCAACTTCATATTGCTAGGACCAGAGGCATTGAAAGTTACTAAAGAAGGCATTCATGTTTGAAGATGGCTAGACAGCAAACCCTACACAAGAGCATACGGGTTCTCTGGATATTTCCTGAGGGAAACTGCTCAATGGGTGTGCTATCAGTCTTCAGTTTTTATAGAGAAGAGTTCAAAAAGATTGTGAGTGGTGTAGACAGTCCTGCATGTGATATTTAATTTGAATAAAACCTGCACCAAGTTTGTTTGTTTAGTTTTTGGATTTTTTGTTTGTTTGTCTAAAACTGAACTTCCTGACAAATCAGCTTGTTCTTGAGAATAAGAGGAGTGCATAGCATATTAAATCAGCAAAACCAGAAGTGTTTCAAGCCAAATAAGCAACAACCATTTAAAAAAGCAGTTCACTGAAAGGGAAATTCGATGAAAGTAGGAAGAGAGAGGCATTGCATTAAAGAGTGCATTCTTTCAAATAGAGATGCTTGGCTTTTATTGCATGTTTCAATCTTTTGAGTCGTGAGTCTTCTTTTTTTTTTTCTTTTCCTTTATTGACACGCAATGATAAAAAAAAGGAACTCTCTACAGGCACCAGTACTTGCTATTTTCTTGATGTAGGGAGAGCCCCTTTCAACTGTGTTTTTAAGTGTTTGTTTATTTGATTTCCTCAGCAAAGATTTCATTTAATTAGCTATTAGTGTACATCACTATATTACGACTGAGATTGAGTTTAAAATGGAGTTAGAATCAAATAAGAAAAACACAGTAGATTGAATAAATCTTATGCGCTGATTAGGTATCTCTGCGGTAATGAATTGTGCCACTCATCAAAATATAGGTAGTTCGAGTTCTCCAGCTGTTCAGTGGAAGAAAGATGGTCAGTCTCCTCTCAGGTCTCTGAAAAATCATTGGACTTGAAGATACACAACAACACCACCACAGATTGAAAAAAAAAAAAATAGGGCAGTCAGCTGTCTTTGATATTAACATAAATTTTAAATAAAGAAAAAACTCATCTGATAAGGAGGTTCTTGATTCAAGGGGCATTAAACCTGAAAGTTAGCATTATCACCAAAGTGGCTTTGCAGAGTGAACAAAAGTGATTCCTGTCTCCTGTCCTCCATGTTTACTATTTAGATCAAACTTCAACAAAATCTCAGTTTGTTTCTCAGTTCTTACTTTCTCAGAGTTTATTCCAAGTAGTGGAACAGCTGGGTCACATGCAATTTCTGTGTTCAGCTTTTTGAGGGTGCACCAAATTGCTTTCCGCAGTGGTTGTGCTGTTTTACAATCCCACCAACAATGTATAAGAGTTCTTTTCTCACCACATCCTCTCCAACATCTATTACTTGCTATCATGTTACACTTTGCCACTGTTACTGGAGTAAGATGGTACCTCATTGTGGTTTTGATCTCTCTTATTGCCAGTGATTTGGAACATTTCTTTATGTTTCTGTTTGCCATTCAATATCTTCATCTGTGAAAATTCTTTCCATGTCTTTTGCCTGTTTTTTAATTGGGTTGTCAGTCTTTTTCTTGTGGAGTCCCAGGAGTGTTCTAGAACTTTTTTCCCCCCTATAACTTTTATTATAAGACTCTTGTCTGAGCTAGTATTACCAAATGTTTGTTCCCAGTCTGTAGGTTTCCTTCTCACCCTTTTGGGAAAAGTTTTTGATGCACACATGGATTTAATCTTTTTAAGGTCCCATGCTTCAATTGTATCCTCTCAAGATTGTGCATTTCTTTTTATATTTGACAGTCTCTTTATTCCTTGGACTAGCACTTCTAAGCTTGATCCCAGTTTGCCTCTCATGAACATTATGGTTTTGGGCTTTACTCCCAGGTCTCTGATCCACTTCGAGTTGATTTTTGTGTATGGTGTGAGATGTGGATTCTGTTTCAGCTTTCTGTAGGTGGAAGTCCAGTTTTTCCAGCACCATTTGTTGAAGAGGTTATCATTTTCCCATTTAATAGCATTGAGAACTGAGGCATAAACTGAGATTTATTTGTTCACCAATGTTCATTTAAGCATATTCACCATCACAAGAACATGGAAACAGCCCAAATGTCCAACTACAAATGAATGGATTGAGAAATTATGGTACATTTACACAATGGAATACCATGTAGCACATAGGAGCAATGATTTTGCACATTATTACCTGACTTGGGAGGGACTGGAGAACATTAAGCTGCATGAACTCACTCAGTCCCATAAGGATAAATATTATATAAAACCATTATTGTAGAATGAGTATAAGGATCCAAGAGGGGTAAGAGAGGTTGGAAGCGGAGGGATGTGAATGTGTAGGAGTTGGGGGAGGGGGGCTGGAGGATTAATCATGGGGTTGTACAATTTGATGGGTGTGGAGGTGAAAAAAATGGAATTTGTTCTTGAAAACTATGTGTGTGAACTTGGTAAATAAACTAGAAAATTAAAGCAAAACAAAACAAAATTTCAACAAAAACGAATGTATAACATTAATATATAAACTGATGGCCTAGTGGTGAAAAGTTGCACTGCAATCTGAAGGTATGCAGTTCAAGTCCACCAGCTGCTCTGGTGCATGCCAATTAACTGCCTCTGAAACAATAACAAATGCACTTTAGGGAGCTTGGCCAGGCACGTGGTCCAAATTCACTAGCTGTTCCAGAGGAAAGAATGAGTAATCTCCTCCTATGCAATTTACTGCCTCAGAAAACACAACAATGAGCTCTTCCTGTCCTCCTCTTTGGCAAGCAGGCTTGTGGCATCTGCATAACATGGGTTGTTAAAGATCCCTCCTCCAATCCTGATGGTTTCAATCCATACAGATTGAAGACGTGTGGAGAGAGAATACTTCCCTGAGGCACATGTTTCCTGATTGTAAACCATGCAGTATTCTCTTGTTCTGTTCATGCAACTTGTTCTATATGGATTTCATATAAGCATAATCAGGTGTGCTGCAATTTCCATTCTTTTCAAGATTAGCCACTATTTGTTACGATACAGTCAAATGCCCTTGCACAGTCAATAAAACACAGATAGACTAAACTTCTGATACTATATGTTTTCAGTCAAGAGCCATCTGACATCAGAAATAATATCCCTGGTGCCATGTCCTCGACTTTAAATGTACACATGCCATTAACTGCCTCTGAAAACCAGCTAAAAAATCAGCTAAGAGTACATAACAGCGAAAAGAGCATAAAAGTACACAACAGCTAAAACAAAATCATCTGAGGACATAACAAGGGTTATAACAAGGGTGCATGAAAACAACACTGTCCATATATATGATAGAGACCAAGGAGATGACTGACATTCTTTTTGTAAAACTAGAAAGTCAAAAGTCCAGCTTCTACTGGATAAGACAGCATTTTCTTTCCTAACTAAAGTTTATAGAAGTTTTGGTGGTAGAGTAGTCTTGTCATTTTTATGGTGACCAAACGTCCAGAGATTGAATCCTCTTTTCTCTCCTTGAGAGAGACATCAAATAGTCTGCCTTCATGAAGAAGTACAGATTTCCAACCCCATGAACATTTCTAACATTATCCTACCTCACTGTTAAGAGTCAGAATTGCCTCAATAAGAGTGGAATTGTTTGTGGCTTTTGGCTCAAGTCTGTGCAGAGCTGAGAGTTGGTTCCTTCAGTAAGTATCTCAAGGCACAATTTTCCAAAGAAGCAGCTAAGGTCTTAACGGATCGTATATCTGTGTATTTTGTAACATCCTTTGCAAGCCATTGAGTAAGTATTCATAAGGTTTCTATAGTCAACTAATTGTGAACCATATTCTAGGCTAAAATTTATTTTCTTTAATACTTATAATAAATATTAATATGTTCATTGTTCAAACTTCCTTGAACAGAACAAATTTCCACAACAATATTTCTGAGAAATTCTACAGTAAACCCGTTTAGCTTTCTTAAACAAACATGAAAACCAAACCTTCTTTGATCACACAACACCCTTTTGTGTAACAGATACTAACTCTGGTTGAGCCTAGCACTCTGTAATCTTTGTTAAATACTTTATTTGAAATGTGCTGGAGAGAATGTATTTAGACTCCAAAGTCCCAGGTGTAAATTTTACTCAGATGGTTTAAAAACTTTGCCATAGCAGTCATTATATATTTATTCATCTATCCAAAATTCCATGAAAAATATATATCAGTTTCATATTTAAATATTAGAATGCAAACAGGATTTTGGGAAAAAAACCCCACAAACCCTTGCTGTGCATAACATACATTTACTAAAATATATTTTATAATTTTTCATGCATATTAGATATTTTCAAATCATGTTGTAGGCCACTGACTATAATAATAAAGAATTAATAGTCAAAGGTTAATAGTCTGGGATAAGGGATTTTATTTTGCATTAGTTTTAGCCACATTTCAAGCCGAAGCTGTTGCTAAACCAATTTTACAACTTCATTTCCTCCTCTACCTTTGTTCTCCTCTCTGCTTGCTTCAGTGGTTTAGAGTTAAAACTTAGCTTCCCTTTAGGTTTGAGTAATAATAGAAATGTTAATCTTCACTTGTTTTCACCAAGACAGAACCAGAAACAGAACAGGAAACCCTTGGAGCATCCAAGAGAGAGCTTGTCATCCTCAGATAAAGGTGTGAACTGATTAACATGACCAGAAGGAAATCATCTCTTAAACTACACTAGGAAAACAAAACCATAATATCTCTGTCCTTTTCCTATAAAAACGTCCTCTTGGCTTCCAGATGGCAGGCAGATTTGGGAAGTCTTTTATTTCCCCTTCTCTTATACCTCACTCTATACTCCTGCTACTCATCCCACTCCTGTCGTTGAGATGGGCTTCTGATAGAAAGAGATAAATCTGCTATTTCCCTTAATAGTGATACATTTAGAAACAAGGAGTCTGAAAGAGTTTTCAGGGAAGGTCCAGATCCTAAGTATTTTAGGGTTTTTGTTGTTTTTTTTTTTTTTTTTACTCTCTACTTTTTTATAGTTTTTATTGTGATTTTAATGAAAGTTTACAGAAAACATGGATTTCCATTCATTCATTGTTGCATATTTTCCTTCCTAACCTCCCCACCCCCAGTTTGCTTTCCGCTTTAAAAAGATTCTTTCATTGTTGCACAATATTTTAGGTTTTGTAGGTCACTCATGTAACTCAGTTACTCATCCCTGGCTTTGTAGTGTCAAAATATCCATATACAGTATGCAAATTAAAGGTGGCGGCCCTTTTAAAGTAACATTTAATTGGCAAAGACAGGCAGTGAGTGGCTTGATTTAGTCTGCAGGTGATAGTTTGCTGACTACCCATTTATAGCAAAATATAAAGTAAATCTCAAATAAAAACAACTTGTTGTTATGTGCCATTGAGTCACTGGCGACTCATAGTGACCCTATGTACAAGAGCTCTATATGCTCTTCTATCCTGTGCCAACCTAGCCTTCTCAAACACACTTATTCCCACCTCTCCAGTCACAAATCGATCCATCTCATCAAAGGTCTTCCTCTCCTTTGCCACCCCTCCACTCTGCCAAACATGATGTCCCTCTCCAAGGACCAGTCCCTCCTTGAAACATGGCCAAAATATATCAGACGAAGCTTCAGAATCCTTGACTCCAGGGAACATTCTGGCTTCACCCTCTCCCGGACAAACCTGTTTGTTCTCCTAACAGTCCATGGTATATTCAACACTCTTCTCCAGCACCACAGCTCAAAGGCATCAATTCACTTTCTATCAACCCTATTCACTGTCCAACTCTCTAATGGACAGCCCGTAATTGTGAAGACTATAGCCCGGATCAGGTGCACCTTAGTCTCCAGTCTGACATAGTTGCTCTTCAGTACTCTTGAGCGGTCCCTCACAGCTGACTTTCTCAATGCAATTCGTCTCTTGATTTCCTGGCTGCTGTTACCAATAGTGTTGACTATGGAGCCAAGTAAATTAAAACTGTGAACTATCTCAATCTCTTCACCTTCCGTACTGATGATGCCAATTGGCCCAGTGGTGAGAATCTTTGTTTTCTTGATGTTGAGCTTCAGTCCATGCATACATGGGAATCAAATAGATTACATTTGTGGAAAGACTCGGTGGAGAAGCTCAATATCAGCAGTGAAAACCAGGCCGGGTGCTGATTGTGGGACAGACCACCAACTACTCATATGCAAGTTCAACTTGAAGTTGTGGAAAATTAAAGCAAGCCCATGGGAACCAAAATTTGAACTTAAGTCTATCCCACTTGAATTTAAAAACTATCTCAGGAACAGGTTTGAGGCCTTGAGCGCCAATGAGCATAGACCAAATGAGCTTTGGGAGGATATCAAGAAAATCGTCCATGCAGAATGCAAAAGATCATTACAAAGGCTAAAAAAGAAGAAAAGACCAAGATGGATGTCAGATGAGTCTCTGAATATTGCATTAGAGCACCGAGAAGCCAAAGCTAAAGGAAGAAACCAAGAAATCAAAGAGCTAAACAGAAAATTTCAAAAGGCAGCCCGGGACGACAAAGCAAGATACTATATGGAAATGTGCAGAGAGCTGGAGTCAGAAAACCAAAAGGGCCGAACTCGCTCAGCGCTTCTTAAGCTGAAGGAGCTGAGAAACAAATTCAAGCCACGGGTGGCAATACTTAAGGATACTTTGGGCAGAATATTAAATGATTCAGGAAATATCAAGAGAAGATGGAAGGAATACACAGTCACTGTATCAGAAGGAATTGGCTGACACAGAAGGATTTTATGAAATGATATATGAGCAAGAGCCTATGGTGATGAAAGAGGAAGTTCAAATTGAAGGAACTGGTAAAAAACAAGGCTCCAGGAGTTGATGGCTTACCAACTGACATATTTCAACAAACAGACACTGGCCTGGATGTGCTCACTAACTTGTGCCAGGAAATCTGGAGAACAGCCAGCTGGACCACTGACTGGAAGAGATCAATATTTGTTCCCATTCCAAAGAAAGGTGACCCAACAGAGTGTGGAAATTATCGAACAATATCATTGATATCACATGCAAGCAAGGTTCTGCTGAAAAGTACCCAAAAATGTTTGGAACAATATGTCAACAGAGAACTGCCAGATGTGCAGGCTGGATTTAGAAGAAGTCATGATACTAGGGATATTAGAGCTAATGTTAGATGGATCTTGGCAGAAAGCAAAGAATACCAGAAGAATGTCTATCTGTGCTTCATTGACTATGCAAAGGCTTTTGACTGTGTGGATCA
>NW_006399862.1:233189-234695 GCF_000299155.1 Elephantulus edwardii
ATAACTTCATCTTGGATCCACAACCAATACACTTAATACTAGCAGTCAAGAGATCAAGAGACATATTGCACTGGGAAAATCTGTAGTCAACGACTTCCCCACATTATTGAGGGACAGTGTAAAACTTTGAAGTCTAAGGTGTGCCCGAATCAGGCCATGGTCTTTTCAGTCACTTGCTACACTTATGACAGCTAGGCAATGAATAAGAACATCAGAAGAAAAATTGATGCCTCTGAACTGTGGTGCTAGAGAAGGGTATTGAATATCAGTAGGGAGCTCTGGTGACCTAGGGGCAAGAATCTGCACTGCAATCCCAAAGGCATGTGATTTCAATCCACCAGCTGCTCCATAGCTAAAAAATAGACAATCTCCTCTTGTGTAATTAACTACCTCTGAAAACCTGCTGGAGGGTTAGCTCTGGGTTGGTTCCAACTCAACAGTAAAGTAACAATAGCAACTGAATATTAGTAAACTGCCAAAAGAAGAGATAGATATGTCTTGGAAAGGGTGCAGTCAGAGTGTTCCTGGAGCCAAAGATGACAAAGCTTCTCGGTGCTTCCTTTGGTCATGTTACTAGGAGAGCTATTCCTTGGAGAGGGACCTCATGCTTTGAAAGGTGGAAGGAGAACAAAGGAGAGGAAGATGCTCAAACAGATAAACTGATGTAGTGAATGCAGCCGTAGGCTTGAATGTGTCAGAGATTATGAGGATGGCACAGGACGGGTATGGAACAGTTCACAGTCACCTAGAGTTGTTTGTACTTGACTCAGTGTATCAATTAACATGGCTATAAGGAAGCTCTAGTGGCCTCATGGTTAGAACTTGGGCTGTCAACCAATTGACACAAGGATCAAATACCCCACCTGGTCTACAGGAGAAATATGAGCAATCTCTTGCCATGCAAGTCACAGTCTCTGAAAACCCAATAAAGGGTTAGCTATAAGCTGATTATTATTCTATAGCCTATAACAACATTAACACCATATAAGGGACAACAGGTATATGAGTTAGCTATATAGTGCCAAGAAATATGCAGGAAAACTACTTGGCCAACTGACTGGAAAAGATCCACATTTATTCCCTTTCAAAAAAAATCCCAACAAACCCCCCCCCAAAAAAACAAAACACACAAAAAAAACCAGTAATCCAACAGAGCATAGAAATTATTGAACAATATAATTAATATCATACACAAGCAAAATCCTGCTGAAGATTATCCTAAACAACTGAAGTAGCATATGAACAGAAAACTGCCAGATGTGCAAACTGGATTTAGAAGAGGCTGTGGCACAAGGGATTTATAGTCAATATTAGACAGAGCAAGGGAACACTGCATGGTTCAAATTTGGGAAGGGCGCACACCAGGGATGCATCCTATCTCCATACCTTTTCTACCTATATGCAGAACAGATTATTCGGGAGGCTGAGCTCTATGAGGAGAAATGTGCGGTCAAGATTGGTGGACGATTTATCAACAACCTGCGTTATGCGGATGACACAACCCTG
>NW_006399862.1:237802-239752 GCF_000299155.1 Elephantulus edwardii
AATTATTTTTATTAAAATATTTTCATGGAGTCAATATAAAGGGAAAATAGATAGTGAAGCATGTGACTGTTAACCAAAAGGTCAATTGCGAGAATCCACATATCATTTTGTGAGAGAAAACAAAGCAGTCCTTCTCCTGATCAAGTCACAGCTTTGGAGACCCTGGGATGGTACAGTCAGTCTGTCCTACAGTGTTGTGACAAGTAACAACAGAGAGGACAGTAATGTGATTTTAAACAAGATAAACTTTACTGATCTATGTTTCATTTTTGTCTTGTTGTGATTATTGTTTTTGTTAGGTGCTGACGAGTCACTTGTGACTCGAAAGGACCCTGTGTACAAGAGCCTTAAACCCTGCTCTATCCTGTGCCAAATTCATTGTCTCTAACACATCTACTTCCACCACCCCAATCACTAAATCGATCCATCTTATTGGGGGTCTTTCTTTTCTGGGCTGGCCCTCCACTCTCCCACACATGATATCCCTCTCCAAAGGCTGGTTGCTCCTTGCAACATGCCCAAAGTATGTGAGATGAAGCTTCAGAATCCTTGACTCCAAGGAACAGCCCGGCTTCACCTTCTCCAGGACAAAACTGGATTTTTTTCTAGCAGTCCATGGAATATTCAACACTCCTCTTCAGCACCACAGCTTAAAGGTACCAATTCTCTTTCTATCACCCTTAGTCACTGTCCAGCTCTTTGATGCATAGCACGAAATTGTGAAGACTATAGCCAGGATCAGACTCACCTTTGTCTCCAGCCTTTTGTCTTGTACTATGTTAAAAAGCTATAATGTATTTTATACACCTAGCATTTCCAAATTCAAACTCTATTATCAAGAAGTGCTCAAAAATAACACGTAGCTACTACATGCTATATATATTGAACATGGTTAAGCCGATACTTCCCATTTTGGGTACCATTTCTTTTCCAAACAAGGAGTATTCTTAATATTAATAGTTGGTTGCTTTATTTTTCTAAAAGAGAAGCAAACTTAATAAAGCTCTTAAACACAATAAATAATTCCAGTAAATCTCATTCCTACCAAGTCATGGTTAATACGGCTAAAAATGTAATAAATGTCATGAATAATAATTTAAAAGCTTTGGTTTATAAGTAGACGATGCACTCATATGCCCCATAATTTACAGACATAACTGGGGATAAAATGAAACATTTCTTTGCTATCCCTTTCCTCAGGCTTCCTCATTACTAATATTTTCTTGTTTATAATTCCAGAGTTAGTTGTAGTTATCAATTTTTAATAGTATCAAACTTCAGCTAAAGAGCACCTAGTTAAATTTCCCCTTCTCATGGGAGGGTTTAGCAGGAATTTACACAAAACATCCCCCAAAAACTAAAAAAAAAAACCAAAAAACAATAAAACAAAAAACACTCCACCTCATTTAGTCTTAGTGGACAGTCCTGACTTCATTTTTGTTTTGGTTCATCCAAAGAAGTTTATAGCTAATTTGTACTGATTTCCACATTTAATTTATTTCCTTCACAAAATTAAGGTCCAAGATTATATTAAAATTTTGGAAATGGAAACTGGTAGCAACATATAGCATATGCACACATACTTGTGTTTTAATGGTTTCATTTAATTAGTAAAAGACCAACTATTTTTTTATTTACATTCTTTTTAATCGATTAGCATTTTATTCAAATACTCTGCAAGAACAATAGGAAAGGAGACTATTAATGTTAGCTAAGTCTGATGCTAGATATTGAGAATAAATTTGTAGGGCAAATCAATGGTGCTTTAATTAAAAATAAATTCCATCATTGCCTAGTTACCTTGCCATAAATACCTGTGCTGTCAATCTGAAGCCATGTGATTTGAATCCACCAGCGGTTCTATGGGTTGTTGTTGTTGTTGTTGTTGTTGTTGTTATGTGCCGTCGAGTCGTTTGCGACTCATAGCGACCCTATGTACAACAGCCCTAA
>NW_006399862.1:241422-278042 GCF_000299155.1 Elephantulus edwardii
ACTCTCACTCCTCGCACATTTCATTGTAGTATTTTGCTTTGTCATTCCGTGCTGCCTTTTGGAATCCTGTTCAGCTCTTTAGTGTCTTGGATTCTTCCTTGTGGTTTGGCTTCTCTACGTTCCAGTGCAATCTTCAGAGTTTCTTCTGACATCCATTTTGGTCTTTTCTTCCTCTTCTGTCTTTCTAATGACCGCCTGCGCTCTTCCTGGATGATACATTTAACATCCTCCCACAACTCATCTGGTCTTCTATGGGAGAAAGATGAATAATCAACTCCCATGATATCACTGCTTCTGAAAAGGCACTTGGTGGGTCCCTATGGGTTGGTTCTGATTGAACGATATATAATAAATAGCACATGGCCTAGAGGATAGAAGCTATAGAGCCATCCCAAAGACATATGGTTCAAATCCATGGTCTCTTCTGGGGGAGAAAGATGGGCAATCTCCTCTTGTGTGATTAAACTGCCTCTAAAAACCCACTGGAGGGTGAGCTGTGAGCTGGTTCCAACTATGTCAGGCAAAACAACAATTGCAATAATTTGGTATAAAAGCAAGAAAACCACTTTCAACAAACAGCATCCTCTAATTTATTTGATACATTTAGTAGTCATTTCCTTTTAAATTCCACATGCTGTCATTGAACAAATTTCAGACGTTTTAACTGAATCAATCTTTGCCACTGTGGTTGTTATGTACTGTTGAATTGACTGTGGCTCAAAACAATCCTATGCACATTAGCTCTGTAGCATGCTTTATCCTGAGCTAATCTCACTGTCTCCTAGACTCTTACCCTTATTATTCTAGTTACTGTGTCAATCTGTCTATCCAGAGTCTTCCTCACTTGTGCTGTCCCTCCACTGTTCCAAATCTGATGGCTTTCTCCAAGGACTGGTCTCCTCTGACAACATGCCCAAATTATGTGAGACAGAGCTTCAAAATCCTTGCCTCTGTGGAGCAGCTTGGTTTCACCCTCTTCAGGGCAGACCTGCTTGTTCTTTTGGCAGTACATGTTATGTTCATTATTTTTCTCCAGCACCACAACTCAAAGGCATTGACTCTTCTTCTGTCATCCTTAGTCATTACCCAGTTCTGTGATGTATAGCAAGTAATTGTGAACAGCATGGCATTAATCAGGTGCACCTTAATTTCTATACTGACATCCTTGCTCTTTAGCACTCTGGAAAGGTCCCTAAAGAACAGATTTTCCTAATGCAATTTGTCTTTTGATTTTCTGACTGCTGGTGCCAGTAGTGTTGGTTGTGGAAACTAGCAAGCTGATATTGTTTCAATCTCTTCTCCATTTATCATGGTGCTGCCAATTGTTCCTCCATGTGGTGAGAATCTTTGTCATCTTGATGTTGAGCTTCAATCCATTTTGAAGGATACAGTCCTTGACTTTCTGCAGCAAACAGTCCAGATCCTCCTTAGTGTTAGCAAGCAAGAGTGTGTCATCTACATAACACAGGTTGCTGATGACTCATCCTCCAATTCTGTTGCCATATTCTTCCTCATAAAGTCCCGCCTCCTGAATGATCTGTTCTTCATATAGATTGAAAAGGTATGGAGACAGGACACATCCCTAATGCACTCCATTCCTGATTTTGAACCATGCAGTAATGACTATAAAAATAGACTACTTATTCAATTATCAAAAAGAGAGGTATCACATTTTTGAGTATGTTGTACTTCCAAAAAGAGAATTTAATTTAGAAATTCTGCAATATATATGTTTGAGAGCATGTCAAAAGAGCAGATTTACGATTCTCTTGACAACCATAACCTGATCACCGGGCATGTAATTAAGGTATCTATTTAACAGTCTGTACAATAATGCAATTCTATAAATGTGCAGGAGCCAGTGAGTTGCTGCAGTTATAGGTCTTGCCCTAAGAGTGGAATTTTTTCTTTGTCAAGCATTCCTATTCCAAGATTGACAATGTGTCTGAAAGGGATATGGGATGACAGCTGTCTCCTGACCTCTCCTCCTCCCTACCCTGGATTCTTGTAATCCTTTTACCTCCTCCCATCCAGTCCTACTTCTTGCCCCAAAGCACTGAGATGCTCAAAGGTTCTCTTTGAAAATGATCTCTGTCGTCCCCTGGGCTCTTTAGAGAAGAGGTGATATGAAAGTTCAAGGCCACAGGGAGGGTTTTTATTGGAGAGAAAAAAAGAAGAGAAAAGAAAGAAATCATTTGGTGCAAATACACGACAAAGTCTAGTCAGAATTTCTCTCCAGGGTGTCTGGTTCTGAGCTGCAGTTTCCCCCATGAGAAGTTCAGGCAAGCTACCATGAAGTGAGACTAAAAGGCAACATTGGATAAACTTCCCAGGAGCTGACAAGAGTTCCAAGCGTGGAGAGAATATCTAGCAACCTTTTAGAAAAGAATAACAGGCTTAGAGGTGTAAACTTATTTCTTTAAAACTGCATAAAAATAAGAAAAGTTAGTGAAATAGATGATGTCTTCTCAAAGGGTTTTAGAACATTCTGGTTTTATTTGTAGGATGCTGGCCTCTCCTTTATTCTTTGTACATCTCATCGTGTAACATGGTTTTATGTCCTTGGTAGGTTTGGACTTAATCCCTGTTTTAACTGGGCTTGCCTCCTACAGCACAAAGCTAATCGAAATGATCCTATTCTCTGTCCAAAGCATCTCTTCTAGGAAAGGGGATAAATGTTGATCCCATTTGTTTTTCTGATAAGAATCAGCAAGAACAGAATGGAGTGGGGAGGACATAGGCAGCCAGGGCAGGAGGGAGAAGGATTGTCTGGCTGGCAGGTTGAGATGAGAGATGCAGTAACTATGTTCTTATTAAATTGTTTGACTTTTTCCAAGATCCTGATTCATTTTTAGTTAAAGAAATGCTTGGGGCTTTCAAAGATAGATTTCTAGTGAGGACCTTCGAAACATTTTCTGAAAGCAATATGACATCAAACAAGATGTGGGTTGCAATCCCTGCTTGAGCTATTTTGGCAAAGCCCTTAATTCAAGATTTCTGATTCATGATTTTAACTTTACAAATGTTGTTAGGTACTGTTGAGTTGAGTAGAGCTCACAACAACCCTGTGAACCCTGTCCTAGCCTGTGCCAAGCTCACGACCTCTGCCACAGTCAAGCATATTGCTTCAGACACTGTCAATCCACCTGGCTCAGGGTCTTCCTCTCCTCCACTGTTTTTCCATCCTTCTAAGCATCATGATGTCCCTCTCCAAAATGGCCTCGTGGTAAAAATCTGTGCTACGCTCCCAGAGGCACATGGTACGAGCCCTCCAGTTGCTTCTTGGGAGAAAGATGGGCATTCTCTTCCTATGCCATCTACTGTCTCTGAAACTCCAAGTTTGAGTTCAAGTATGAGTCGATTCTGCCTTGATGCCACAAAGAACAACAACCAAAATATGGGAGGTGACGCTTTATTATCTTTGCCTCTAAGGAGCACTCTGGCTGCATTTTCTCCAAGAATGATGGGAATAATACTCTTCCTCATATTACTCTTATAAGGATTTAGGGAAAAGCTGTGAGTCTATAGAACATTTAACAAATGCTTTCCTCCTAAATATTAGTCTATCACCTGTCTGTCTGTCATCTTAGGTGTGTTGCTATGATGCTGGGATCTAAGCCACTGGTACTCTGAAGGAGCGAGACCATTCATGGGAGGTAGACTGGTTTGAGCAGAGCTTCCAGACAAAAATTACAAAGAAAGGCCTAAAACTTGTCAATGAAAACCTTACTTATAACAACAGGATACTCTCTGCTCCAGTGACACAGGCTTTGATGTGTGGTGGTACATATGGTCACTATAGCCCAAAGGTGACTTGAGTTATCCAACAAACATAATTAGGTAAGGTGAGTTCCCTACAATGCACAGCACTGGACACAGATAGTGTATGCCATCCACAACCACAACAACAGACCTGATGTACAGAAGATCTGGATCCAAAAGGTGCAATGGTGTATTTTATCATCCAGCGGGCCGCCCTGAGTCAGTACGGACTCAGCAGCAACAAATTAGCGCTAACAATTATTATTAGTTGACATTATGGGTAAAATCTACAGCATTAATTATAACCATAAGGGAACAATGACCGAGCAGTGGAGGATAACGTGAGAGTTTGTTATATTATTATTTATTTTAATGCCAGCTTTTTGAGAGTCAATGTGCATTAACCACACAGTGTCAAAGTACAATATTGACTTGTGTTCTAAAAAAATAACAAAATGCATAGTCCTTGATAATTTTAAAATTTCAGATATGTGAAGGTGTAAGATGGTAAGCCACGAACTCTCGATTTTAATCAAGTTGTTTAGATGGTTTGCTTTCAGGGTAAGTCACTCACACATTGTGACCAAGTGCCCACCGGTCCTCATAGCAATACAACCATTTCCTAAGATCAGTGTGGGGTGCATGTTACATGGAGACATCCCCTCTGGTTATGCTATAACTCTAACCCAGAATATTGTCTATTTTTATTTCATTTTCCCTATTGCTGTGATCTACTTCAAGTCACCAAACTCTTTTTTTACAGCCTTTAACAACAACAACAACAAAAACCAACAAAAAAACCAACCCAAAGAAACCAAACAGAACCACCCTCATTTGAGGCACTACAAGCTAGTTACCTCTGCAGGACTCCAAAGTAGAAGTGAATTGAACTCCAACTTAAGAAAGTCAACATAAAGAGGAATTGATGAATACAAACAAGGCTAGTCTCAATGCAAAGAAGGCTTCCCTCTGAGACAGGATGGATCACATGCCAGAGCGGAGCAGCTTCCTGTTGCTTCCAAGTATTGTGTGCTTGCTAAGATTGAATACCTAGAGTCCCTCCACTTGGGATCATGAATAAAATCCTTTGGCACCTTCGATAAGACTGTTACCCTTGGAGCTGGCCCAAATTCCATTTGGGAGGCTGCGTTTCCCATCTATTTGCCAATGGCTTCATATAATTCCATCTTGCTAGAAGTTACTCTGCTATTCATCATTTACCTAATTTCCTCTCATATGTTCTTTAGAAACTAAAACAATAAAAACTCATCGAAGAATGGCAATCCACCATAAAACAAAGCTCTCATTAATGGTACAAAGACCTTTAAAAGCATTTCTTGCTAGCGTGATGAAGGTAAACGCAATACTGTTCCACTATACAAGAGAAATCACCAAGGCAAATAGCAGGCTAGGAGTGAAATTGATCTAGTTTCTGATTGATCAATAGCCTAATTAGTTATTTACAAGGAATCTATTTATTCTCTAATGTTTGCTTATAATTATTGGGTCAGATATTATTTGTACCCCTCCCTTAATATTTAGGGAGCTCTGGTGGCCTAGAGACAAGAAGCTGCACTGCAATCCCGAAGGTACACAGTTCAAGGCCACCAGCTACACCAAAGGAGAAGGATGGGCTATCTCCCCCTGTGCAATTAAGCCTCTGAGAACCCACTGGAGGGCCAGTTATGGGTCATTCTAACTCGATGGTACACAACAACAACAACAACAACTATTTAACATTTATGGGAGAATGATGGCCACTCTCCTGAGTGACTGGCAGCCTCAGAAAACTCACTGGTGGGTCAGCTGTGAGTAAGTACCAAGGCAACAGCAATGATCTGTAAGAAGCTGTGCTGCAATCCTGAAGTCATGCCTTTGAACTGTGGTTTTGGAGAAGAGTACTGAATATCCCACGGACTGCCAATAGAACAAACAGGAATACCTTGGAGTAAAGGCAACCAGTGGGATTCTTGGTGGTAAAGATCATGAAGCTTCATCGCGTATACTTTGGACATGTTGCTAGGAGAGGCTATTTCTTAAGGAAGCACATCGTAGTTGGAGAGGTGGAGTGCTGGAGATAGGGAAGGAGACTCTTAACCGGGTGGATTGACACAATGACTGCAAAAATGGACTCAAGTGTGTCAGAGATGGTACGAGATAGGACAGGGTTCAGATCTGTTGTTCATAGGGTCGCTGTGAATTGTGCTCAATGGCACAGCACCTAAAAACAACTACAATATTGATCTAAAAAAATAAATGCTGTTATCAATCCATGGTAAGAGCTGAGTCATTGGACACATGAAAAATATACCTTCTATTTTCACTTCTGTTTAATGTTCTAAACTCCGAGGTGGATTCCAAAGGGCATTAGAGGTGGAATATTTCATATTTTCATATGGTTTCTCCAGCAGCTGTCTTATTTGATCTTTAACATTTGGGACCCCTTGCCTTAACCTTGTCTTAATGATTACGTCTTGAGATTTCTTCTTGTTGTTATGTGACTGAGTTGGAGCTAGCTTATAGTCCTCTAGCTGGTTTTCACAGGCAGTAAATGGCAGGGGAGGAGATTATCCATGTCTCTCCTTCAGAGAAGCTGGTGGATTTGGACCTCCTGACTTGAGTCGACAGTGCGATTCCTTACCCACTAGGTCACCAGAACTCCTCTCTTGAGATTGAAGAAATAGTCGCTGCTGTTGTGTGCCATTCAGTCAGAACTAACGCATAGCTTACCAGCCAGGGGATTTTTCAGAGGCAGTGAATTACAGGAGAGCAGATTGTCAATCCTCCCACAGGGCAGTTGGTGGATTCAAACTGTGTGCCTTTGGGATATAGCACAACTTCTTACCACTAGGTCACCAGAGCTTGATTTTAACCAAATAACCCATGCAAAAATATCATTCTGACCTGCTACAAAATTAGGGTGAATTCTTAGAAGAGCAAGGAATCAATGAACTCTCAAAGTAGATAAAATAAACCTAGTTCAATCTGCCTCTTCTCTTTAGTCCTTTGTGTGCGCAGGACAAACACACACACACACAGTGTGCATATAGCAACACAGTTGAGGTAGATGGGGGGGATCACATTCATTTTAGCAATGTTGTGGCCAAACAGCCCTCCAGCTTCTGCTGAACTCCTTCCATCAAAAGTGAGATCATAGTGCTCACATATTTATTGCATAGCCCGAGTTGGACAGGAAAATGCAGAATTGAGACATCTGCTTCAATGTCACAGTTTCTTGTTTTATATCCAGAAATGTTGTGTGAATTTGGAGTCAGAGTCTTTGACCTCATTTGTTATTAATCTCAGAATTCTTCATCCAAAAATTATAAAACAGACATTCCTTTAACTATTTCCAGATAATCATATTTTTTGGAAATCTTTAGCGTTTACGTCTTTTTGTTTGTTTCCTTTAGGATCTATGTCCTTACTAGGCTCTGCCGAACTTGGCATTCTAGAGTCTGAGAAACAGATGGTCCAAGAGAAAATGAAGCCTTCCTGGTCTGTGCTCCTGATCCTCACCTGTGGTTTTGGAAAGCAGGAAACACCAACCAGTGAAAAACAAGTTTCATTAACAAATCCTGAGATTCTCTAGGTGGTCCTCTGAGTCAGTGCTAGTTAAACATACCCAGAAACTAATGATTGTGGTGGTTGTTGTTGGCAGGTGCTATCAAGTCGAGTACAACTCATAGTGACCCTATGAACAACAGACCTGAACCTTGTCCTATCCTGTGCCGTCCTCACAGTCCTAAAGACCCCATTGTGGTAGTCAGTGGGGCAGCCCACCTGGTTTAGGGTCTGCCTTTTTTTCTCCAAAGAAATCCAGATCCTCCTTCCATGTGGTTGAGGATCTTCCACTCTTATAAGCATGTTGTCCCTTTCCAAGGAATAGCCTCTCCAAGCAGCATGCCAAGAGTATGTGAAATGAAGCTTGAGCTTCATACCTCTCAGGAGAACTCTGGCTGCACTTTCTCAAGATTTATTTGTGCTTTTGGCAGTCCGCGGGATATTCAGTACCCTTCTCCAACACCACAGCTCAAAGGTATCAAGTCTTCTGCCATCCATATTCATTGTCTGGCTCTCAAATGCATTGTTGTTGTTGTTGTTATGTGCCGTCGAGTCGTTTCCCACTCATAGCGACCCTATGCACAACAGCCCTAAACCCTGCTCTATCCTGCACCAACCACACCGCCTCTGACACACCCATCCCGATTACCCCAGTCACCGAATCAATCCATCTCATAGAGGGTCTTCCCCTCCTGCGTTGTCCCTCAACCCTCCCAAGCATGATGTCCCTCTCCAAGGACCCGTCCCTCCTGGCAACATGTCCAAAGTATGTCAGACGAAGCCCCAGAATCCTTGCCTCCAAGGAGTAGCTCGGTTTAATCCTCTCCAAGATGAATCTGTTTGTTTTCCTGGCAGTCCAGGGTACATTCAGTACCCTTCTCCAGCACCACAGCTCAAAAGCATCCACTCTCCTTCTGTCCTCCCTAGTCATTGTCCAACTCTCTGATGCATAACAAGCGATTGCAAATACCATGGCCTGTATCAGGTGCACCTTAGTCTCCAGAGAGACACTGTTGCTCCTGAGTACTTTAGAGAGGTCCCTAACAGCAGACTTTCCCATCGCGATACGCTTTTTGATTTCCTGACTGCTGGTGCCAAGAGTGTTGACTGTGGAGCTGAGCAAACTGAAGCTGTGAACAATCTCAATCTCTTCGTCATCCATCCTGACGCTGCCAATTGGTCCAGTGGTGAGAATCTTTGTCTTCTTGACATTGAGCCTCAGTCCATACTGAAGGCTGCAGTCCTTGACCCTTCGCAGCAAGTGCATGAGGTCCTCCTCAGTTTCAGCAAGCAGGGTTGAGTCATCTGCATAACGGAGATTGTTAATAGACCTTCCACCACTCAAATGCATAGCAAGCGAATTAAACGACCATGGCTTGAATCAGACTCACTTTCGTCCTCCAACTGACATTATTGTTCCTCAATAATTTGGAGAGGTCCTTGACTGCATACAGCTCCTTATTTCCTGACTTCTGGTACCAAGGGTGTTGGTTGTGGATCCAAATAAGACAAAATCATTAAGAGTTTCAATCTCTTGTCTATATATCATGGTGTTATCTATAGGTACAGTGGTAAGAATTCTGTTTTCTTCGTATTGAGGTACAATCCATGCTGAAGGCTGTATTCCTTAATGTTCTGCAGTAAGTGCTTCAAATCCTCTTCACTTTCACCAAGCAAAGTTGTGTCATCTGCAGAAATGATAACACTTGTGAAATCAGGGTGATCATGGCCAACTGGATGATGTTTGTGGATTTGATGACTGACTGAATTTGTTCCTATTCTCTCAAAGAAAAGGGATGTTATTTCCTTTCATTGTTAGATTCTAGGAACATAATAATTTTATTCAGTGTCTAAAAATATGCACTGAAAATTGCAAGTAACCAAATAGAAAACCAATATCCTCCTTACCGGGACTCATCAAGTATTATGCTTCATGCATTTCTGGAGACAGATAAACCCAATGTGCTTATGGATTTTTTTTCCTCTCCTTAAGCAGACCTAAATGGTTTTATAAGGTCTGTCATTGGAAAGCAATAAGAAGAAGCGAGAGAAAGCAATCGATCTGCTGTCATGTGAGAGACCTGAAATATTAGACCATTCCCGGAATGTGGGGACCACTGAGTCCACCAGCCCACTCTCAGCTAAGCTCCGATGGAGGAAGGCATGACAGCTATTTATTAGGACAGAAAGCAGGGCTTGTACTTTAAAGACCAACTACATGCTGTAACTATTGACTCGCCTCAAATTTTAAGCAGATGAAAGGGTGTTTGTAACATTAAACTCGCTTTCTGCAAATCTGTCCTGTCAACACAGGGTGATGGGAGGGGTGGGATGGATATTGACAAGAAATGAGAATAGATTTTCCCACAGGGTGTTTGTAATTTTTCCTCATTGAAAATGCAGGAGGTACTTTTTAAGTCACTGAGGAGGAGAGAGCTCGGCTCTCGGCTTATGGAGTGCCGTGTCCTCTCACTCTCCCTCAGTCAGCGACACGCCACACTAGAACATATCCTTTGCGGAGAAATACTCCTATGCTAATAATTCAGTTTTAAGATACTCACTTGTATTCTTCAGAAGAGAAGACTTATCTTTGGCTTTGTTGGGTGTGGGTTTTTTTTAAATTTTTTGTGGGGGAGGGTTATTTTTTGTTTGTTTTTGTGTGTTTTTTCAGTTTTATAAAAATTTTTGCTCCTGCTGGAAGTATTTGAGTTTGTATGGTGGAAAGTACTAGCAACAGAGAAGCTGGCGTCTGCATGCTGCTTTGTCCACTTGCTCCTTGAGAACAGCTGTGATTAAAGTCCTCATTCTTTCACGTACAAAATGCTTTCCTTTGGGGTTAGGAGAGGAAAGTCATTTTCCCCCCTTGGGGAAATCGTACTGACTCATGAGGTCAGCCACAGTCAACTTACCTCATCGTCTCCACCTTCTTCTGTTGAAAAGTACTAGGCATTAACCTGACACCTGCCTGAAGTCACTGCTCTAAGAATTGATTTAGGATTGTCCAGAGTTCAATAGAGTGGAAAAAGGAAACTAATACCAACCTGAAAGTCTCCCGGACAGTAGTCCTTCTGCCACTCTGTTCTGATGAATGCCAAAGGGGCTGTAGGGAGCATCCAAAGTGGTGGGGTATCCCCCCCCCACCCCGGTCTTTTCAAGATATATCACTTGTGTATGATACAATCAATCAAATATGTGTACCATCTTTTGTCAAGAGATATATCAAAAAGGAGACTCAGGTTATAGCCTAGAACACTTAGTCCTGCAACACAGCTGTGTCCTCAAAACGATTTAGACTCAGGCATATTCTTGGTCTAGACTTCACAACTATCTCTTTCCCCATCCCTGTATTTTCAGCCTCAGCTACCAGTCAAAAGAGAAGGCTCTGCCCCTCAGGGAAAGGCAGACAGTCGACTGCGGTGGAGAAGCATGGTTGCATTGTTTCTTGGTGTCTTAGACCACATTATTGAGTGAAGACTCACCACCTAGTCAGTGATAAAGGCCAAAGATCATTCGAGCAGTTTCTAAGGCAGTTTATTCTTTCTCCTGTTCATCTTGTGAGTAAAGAGTTTGCCTTTAAGCCCTGACTCTGGACCCATCTTGAGTAAATTTAGGACATTATGTTGACTCACACCTGATAGAAGTGGGAAAGTGGGAATTTAAAGGGCTTAGTTAGATAAACAGGAGCGCAGGTGAGCATAATGGTTTAAATATCAACACATCTCTCGTTCAGTCCTGACCTTGTCATCTTACGTGAACTTGAGAAAATTTCTTCACCTCTTTGAGTCTTAGTTTCCTCAAGGCATCAGAAGATCTAGGTAGCAATCCCTTCACAGTGCAGAGAACAGGAAGAAGCTGGTAAATGCTCAAGAACACTCCTCCCTCTCTCATTCAGCAACTTATGTCCATCAAGTTTCTGGTGTAACTATTTCTTCTGTGACCGATTTCCTTATGCTACCATGTGCTCAGTGAATACAGAGTTAGAGAGATATGTGTATATTTGCTTTGGACGTCTTATGAGAGTATATTGCAGTACGTCATTGGTATCAACCATGCCATAAAATACCTAATAGATACTGAGAACACAGTGAAGTTTCAGGTGGATAACGCTGAGGGGGAGGAACAGAAAGTGAATGAAAACCCCATCGTGACAGATTATTACAAAGGGAAGTTTTACAAATCTGATAGCAATGAAAGGACAGAGCATCTCTTATTTTTAGATCCCTCCCAGAAAGAAATTTTAGCATGATGTCTTTTTTACTTTTTTTACTCACCTACCTCTCTGTTCTCATAGGAATTCCCACAATCTATTGGGATATTTTGCCCCCATAAGGCTTACATTCATTAAACATTTTTTTTTGTTTATTTTATAGCTAGCTATTTTATTTTCAGGTGTAAATGATTTATTATGATTGTTTTCCTTAACATCAACTGTGATCTTAGACATTTTTTTATGATCTTAAGTCTTCTGCTACGATGATGAAAAATCCAGTCATGGTTATTTTAGGGTGCTCCTGCTTTGAGAGCTCTGAAGGTCTTGAGCTAATGCCTAACAGGGGGCAGGTTCTTCATGTGTTGTTTTGGGGTTGGTTGGTTTGTTTTTCCTTTTTTTATAATCCAAACTTATCTCTGTGACTTCTTCTGCAGCAAGTTCGAAGCATGGTGAAATTAGGAATCAATTGTCTTACATATGCTCATATGCTCTCCTCCTATTTATTACTCTCTCAGTCTCACTACCCTTTGGAGTCCTTCTTAGAATTTCACTGCCGTGGTTAGATTTTTTTTTTCTCTCTCCTAAAGCTGTAGAAATCACCTGTCCTTCCTGCTTAGCAACAAGCTAGAAATAAAACTGAAAATAGCATGGTTTTCTATTTTAGTGATCATTTAAAATGTTTATTCTTTTGTGGTTATCTATCGCCATACACTAGACTGCATTTTGAAAGAGCAAGTGTCATTTCATTCCTGTTCTTTAAACTCCTGGCATAGTGCCTGGTGCACAATGGGGTTTTATTAATATGTTGCACAATTTAATTTTGTCTAAGCACCAAATAATTTTCTTTACTAACCTTATTTTTTTCCAAATAAAAGAACATCAATACAATTATTTAGTGTTGTAAAGTACCAAGTACTTTACAACCAAAGTGTTGAAATAACCTTAACTATTCTGTCAGAGTCACAGCGTATCACCAGTCATGCATGATATTATAAAGCATCTCACAACAAAACTGGAAGGATTCCGAGTGTTATGTTCATATTTTTTTTTTTTTTAAAAAACAACTTTACACAGACGGTCAGGGCTACTGCATCAGGTTTATGAAAAACAATTCTATGTTACCCGGTTCCCAACAAAATTAATATCTATAAAATTCTTCTCACACAAAAATGTCATACTAGTTTTAAAAAAAGAAATGAAAAGTTTTGCCTTATATTGGATTTTTTGTGTAAGTATGATTAATTGCAGGTACTAGATTTTTTTTTTCCTTCTTGCAAATTGACGACTTGAACATGCTCATTAACTGGAAGTTCCATGAGTCTAGGGCTCATCAGTAAAAGGCAGAGTCGGCTGACAGCAACAGAATGGACCAGAATGTACACTTGGATATTTTTAATTTAGAAAATATTTAACATTTACTTATATTTTTTCATAGTCAGCACAGAAAAAACACCTTTTCTCATTTTAATTAACCAGAGAGAGCTGTTATTTTAACAGTAAGATCTGATTGTCAGCATTTCCCAGGTTCTTGAAACAGAATGGACTTCAAAGCAGGGAGTTGTTTATAGAAGCACCTACAGGTGTTTCTGTCATCATTACCTCAAAGACAGTGTGTCTGACCCTCAGCAATTACTTATACTAAACTCTATTCTGTCTTTGTTATGTTGTGTGGAGTCAAAAAGAACTCAGCTGACCCCCAAGGGGGTTTTCAAAGGGAGTCAAATCTCATGATAGGGAGCGGGCCCATTTTCCTCCCACAGAGCAGCTGGTGAATTCAAAACAAATTACTTTGTTTCCAGCTCCTTGCTATTGTGAACAGAGCTGCGATAAACATAGGTGTGCATAGATCTGCTTGGATGTCAGTTATGGTCTCTTTGGGATATATTCCCAGTAGTGGAATTGCTGGGTCACAACTCAGGTGCCCATCAGGCAGAGAAACTGTGGTATATTCACACAATGGAATACTATGCTGCATTGAAAAACAAGGAACTCATTCAATATTATTCAAAATGGGTGAGCCTGGAGGACATTATGCCGAGTGAAATATCTCAGTTGCAAAAGGACAAATATTGCATAGTGTCTGCTGTAAAATGGGGCTGATATCGGGGTGGGGGTAAGACTGAGAAAAACTGGATAAATTATGTATACTGCACTGAAACAGATGAGGGACTGAATAATTTAAAAGTGATGTATGATAGGGTGTTATGATTATTACAAGAGTCCACAATTAAGGTTGCATAGTGGAATGTACTTGGGGCAGTGGGAGGGGTGCGGGGGGACTGTGTACCAGTGAGGGAGTCTTTCTTTTACTTTTGAAAGAGAGGAGCGAACTGGGGGGCTGGGGGAGAGGGCTGGGCGGGTAGAGAAGTGCAGCAATGGATGAATGGAAATCCAAATTCTCTGTAAATGTTCATTAAAATTATTAAAAAGAAACAAAATGACTTTGGCTTGTCGGCGCAGTTCCTTACCGCTGGGCCACCAGAGCTCTTTTCTATGGTGTCTTACATGCTAGCTAGCACAGAGCTACTATTTCTTCTGTAGACAAAAGTGGCAATTGAATGAATGCTTCAATTATTTAATAATATGTAAGGCATTTGGAAAACATTTGGATCTAGAAAACTTGCTTATCGACTTGGAAAACTCACTCTTGCTGGCAGATCTTGCATGAATCACATTGCCATATAGCACCCACTTTCCCAGGAAAACTCACACACTCCTGGGGTAGGTATTGAGGGAGGGGACATGAAGACTTCAAGTAAGAAGCTTTAGAAATTACTTTGGAGACAGTTCTTCTAAGTATTTACAAAAAGAGGGGTCTTTGAGGCTTCATTTGTTTCCTGAGGCATATATACTTTGTCTGTATTTGTTTCAGATACTGCAAATTTTTGCATTATGTAATCATCCACTTGCATGAGCTGTAAAATATATTGATTGATTTGCTTTTATTTTTTTTTTTTTGGTTTAGGGTAAAACTCTGTTCTTCAAAACATTTTTGAACTATCCCTGTACAAACTTGTACGAAATGCTTTATAAAGAGTAAAGATAAATTGTCATTCTATTATTCTATTCTATTCTATTCTATTCTATTCTATTCTATTCTATTCTATTCTATTCTATTCTATTCTATTCTATTCTCTCAACATCTAGAAGACAAAGATTCTCATCACTGGGCCAATTAGCAGCACCATAATAGATGGAGAAGAGATTGAGGTTGTTAGTAATTACGGGTTGCTCGGATCCACAATCAACACTCTTAACACCAACAGTCAAGAAATAAAAATACGAATTGTATTGGTAAAATCTGCTCTCATGGATCTCTCCAGAGTGCTGAAGAGCAATGATGTCAGTCTAGATACAAAGGTGCACCTAATTCAGGCCACAATTTTCTCAATTACTTTTTATGCTTCAGAGAGTTGGTCAATGACTAAGGATGACAGAAGATTAGATGCCTTTGAGTTGGAGTGCTGGAGAAGATTCTTGAAAATACCATGGACTGCCAAGAAAAGATATCTGTCTGTCTTGGAGAGAATGAAAACAAGTTTCTCCTTGGAGACTAGGATTTTGAAGCTTCACCTCACTGACTTTGGGAATGTGGTCAGGAGAGATCAGTCTTTGAAGAAGGACATCATGCTTGGAAGGGTGGATGGACAGTGCAGGAGAGGGAGACTCCGGAAAAAATTGATCAAAACAGTAACTGGGGTGATAAGGATTGGTGTGTCAGAGTTAGTGAAACTAGCTCAGGATAGGGGAGAGTTCAGAGCTGCTGTACATAGGGTCACTATACATCAAAGGCAACTCAATGGTGCATCACAACAACAATATGCTATGACAGGTTTGGAAGCAAGAAGGGCATCCTCTTCCTAAACAACATGCCTCCAGAAACTCTATGGACTTTGATAAATGTCAACAGTAGAGTGGCTTCAGGAATTTTGTTAATAGGATCACTATGAGTCATGCTTGACTCAAAGGCAATCAGCAACATTATGTATTATATATATTATATTATATTATATTATATTATATTATATTATATTATATTATATTATTATAGCATAGCATAGCATATTTATTATATAAATTATATTTGTTTAACTGGGATAAGCAACAGTTTTTATGATTAATTATTATGTATTTAAAATGTTTTATGTGTAAGATTATTTCATTTCTTTTAGTGTGACTGTCCCTTTTTTCTAAATTATACTTTAAAAAAAAATTCCGAGTCGTGTTGACAAGTACTAATTGTTATGTTTGACCAGATGTGATTGATGAGCAATATGTTTTAGCCCTGACTTTTTTGTCACATAACTTTTTAAAAAATTTTTCTTTTATAACAGTTTGCTTACAAAGTTCATATATATTGTAGCCCTGACTTTTACTGATTAACACCATTCAGGGCTGCCTAATTGGCCAGTAGGAGCTTTGCTGGTTCTTATGTAACTGTGACCTGAAATATTCCCTGTAAGAAGAAGAAACCTTGAAATGACTTGTGCGTTATAAAGGTAACTGTCAGCATTCAGCATGGTTGAACACTTGTGTTTTTCTGTTTTTATTCACTCATGGTTGCACATTCTTCTCCCTCTCCACCCTCGCCACTCCCTCAGTCCACTTGAACACTTTTGAATGTATTCAATTGTGAAATCAGGCTCTATGTAGAGTTTTCAAAGTCTGATGTTCTTCAGTTGTACCTTCATTGTTTATGTTTCTTGGTTTTGGAAAGTGACATTTATATCATTTAAACACATCGATATTTAATTTGGATTCTCTGGAGTCCTTTTAATGGGATTCCAGGAATTGAAAACCTCTTCACCAATAACGTTATTGATTGAAAGCAATGCCCTGTTTTTGTAAGGCACAATATCACCAAAGAGGTTTTGCGGGGTTTTTTGTTGGGGATTTGGTTTTGTTTTTGGGGGTGGTTTTTTTTTTTAATTTTTACAAAATTGAGAGACTGACAGCTCAGACAACCAAAACAATGTTGTGGTGATTTAACCTGGACTAAGTTGGTGTGCCCAATGCAGAGCATTTGATTTCCTGACTGCTGGTACCAAGCATGATGAAATCATTGCCATCTTCAATCCTTTCTCCATCTATCATGATGTTTGACTTTTTTATTTTATGTAGAGATGTAATTCATATTCAATGCTTCAGTCATGAATCTTCTATAGTAAGAATTTTAAGTCCTCACTTTATCATTTGCATAATACAGGTTGTTGATGAGTCTTCCTCTGATCCTGAAGCCACCACGTTCCTCTCCATAGAGTCAAGCTTCTTGGATCATTTGCTCGGTATACAGATAAATAGGTATAGAGAGAGGACACATTCCTTGTTCACACACTTAATGATTTTAAACCATGCAGTACCTTCTGTTGGACAGTAGCTTCTTTATGTGAGTGTAGATTTCTCATGATCACAATTAAGTGGGTTTTTTTTAAAAAAAATCATTTTCTTTTAAATATTAGCTATAATTTGTTATGACCATATATAAAGTCAAATGCCTTTGCACAGTAAGTAAAAGACAAATAGACATTCTTCTAGTATTCTCTGCTTTCAGCCAGGACCCGTCTGACATCCACAATGATATCACTGGTGCCATAGCCCCTTCTAAAGCCCATTTGAACTTGTGGCAGTTCCCTGTCAATGTACTGTTCTAGGCATTTTGGGATCATTTTTTCAGCAATATTTTGGTTGTATATTAATGATACTGTTCTGTAATTTTTCACATAGCCTCTTTCTTGAGAATGGGACCAAAAATTAATCTCTTCCAGTCAGTTGACCAAGCAGCTAGCTGTCTTCTAAATTTCCTGTCATACACTAGTGAGCACATTCAGGGCTCCATCTGTTAGTTGAAACATGTCAATTGGTATTTAAGTGAGACTTGATTTTTGCAGTGCCCTCAGTGCAGCTTGAAAGTCTTCCTTTACTACCATGGACACTTGTTTGTATGATACTTCCTGAAATTTGTTAGTGTCCACTTACACTTTTAGTACAGTAACTCTTTGTATTGCTACTACCTTCTTTTGTTGCTTTCTGGATCATTTAAGATTTTACCCATCGCATCTCTGTGTTGCAAAGCCAGGCTTGAATTTCATTTTCCATTCTTTCAGCTTGAGAAATGCCAAGCAAATTCTTCCATTTTTATTCTCTAAATCCAGCTCTTTGCACATTTTATTATAATACTTCTTTTTTTTTTCTTCTTGAGATTCACTTTGAAATCTTCTTTTCAGCTCTTTTACTTTGGCATCTCTTCCTTTTGTTTTGGCTTCTAGTGAATTCTAGTGCATTTTCATAATATTTTCTGACATTCATTTTGGTATTTTAGAGTTTTATCCCCCGATATCTTCATAATGGTCTTTTGCTCTCTTCATGAATATAAATCCTTTACCAAGAACCTCTACAAAATATTTAAGAGTAATGATGCCAGTTTGAAGAATAAGATATAACTTATTTAGGCTATAGTTTTTTCAATCACCTGCTCTTTGCAATCATCAGAGATGGATGACAGAAGAAGAATTGAGTTTTGGTTCTAGAAAAGATTATGGAGTATTAAAAGTAGAGTAAAAAGCGGGGAAGGGACACCATCAGATCTATCTCGTAGAAAGTTCAGCCACAGTGCTCCACGGAGACAAAGGTAATGGAGCACCGTCTCTCATTCTTTGGAGATGTTGCTGGGTGAAGTTATTCCCAGGAAAGGGAACTATGGAGAGTCAGCAAAGATGAGGAAGATTCCCAATGGGATGGATTGACACAGGGATGGGAGCAATGGCACTGAGTATGTCAGATGTGATGAAGATGGCACAGGACAGGGCAGGATTAAGGTGTGCTGTTCATAGGACTGCTAAGAGTTATACTAGACGAGGTCTAATAACAACAACATATTAGTGTGAGGTAGATCACGTTAGGACAGTAGACCTCCTTTCATCCAAAGAGAGATATTGTGTGCATACAATTACTACAGAAACAAAATTAAGTGTACTGGTAGTTAATAGCTCATTTTCTTTCTATAATTTCCTTCAATACAATCATAAAAGAGGGTTATTTCAACCAGATTTTAAAAGACAACAAGTAAATGCTACTTACTTCCCACAGAAAAATATCACATCGTTTCCCCAATCCAACAGCTAATCAACACTCAAAAATTCAGTTTCAAGCTTACCTTGACTTAATTTTGCCAAGAAAGGGGGTGTGAAGAACCAAAGAAGGATAGAGAATGACTCTGGTTACTAAGTTAGCGTAACTATTCCTATAGGTCCCATGCACTACTACCATTATGAGTATTAAGTGTTTAAATCATGTTGAAGGTGCTTAAGCGGTGACACGCTTAAGTACTCACTTGTGAACCAAAAAAGTTTAGTGGTTCAATGTTACCACTTGATCTGAGAGAAAAACAGCACTTTATTCTGCGCAAAAAAAATTTACAGCTTTGGAAACGCTAAGGGAGAGATCTAGTCTATTTTACAGTGTTTCTATGCATAAAGATTGATGTAACAGCAAAGAGCTTCAAATCATCAGCTGTGTTTTACGTGGGAAGTTTGTTAAATGAGAAAGGATGTAAGTAAATCAAGTAGAAGTAAAGAAGAGAGAGCCGTGTGAGGGGCTGAGACAGGAAATGCCACTTTGGCAATGAACAGGCATGGCTAAAGGAACCAGTGTTTTGGTAATCAAAGGAGAATCATTATGCATGCAACCCAGAGCTTACTCTCAAAGACAACAAAGCAACTAGTTGCTGTGAGGTTGACTTTGGCTTGTGGGAGCCTGTTTTGTTGCAGAATACAACTCTATCTGCAGATTTTCAGGGTCATGAACTTTCAGAAGCAGATTGCCAGGGTTTTCCCCAGCCTCTAGTGAGTCAAGACTACCAATCTTCTGGGTAGTAGCTGAACACCAAGCGCATCGAGTGTCCCCACTGGGGAGAATAATATCACAGGAAGCATGTGTTTTCTGTTGGTGGTGTTGTGTACTATTGATTTAGAACTGACTCATAGCCAACTTGCTAGTGGGTTTTCATAGGCTTCAAATCACACAGGAAGAGATTGTCCATCCTTCTCCTGCATAACAGCTGGTGGATTTGAACTGTGTGCCTCAGGGTTCCTGGTGTATATCCTTAACACTAAGCTACGAATTGTATGTATTTTATGATCATGAATCAAAAGTTTGGTGATTCTCATTCTCCTCATTGCACAGATGAGAAGACTGAGGTTTAAGAATGTGTCTGTTCCTGAAGAGATTTTGTAACCAATAGGGGTCAGAGCCAAGCAGTGCAAACCCTACCTTTCCACCCCCCCACCCCGTTCCTTATATGGACCTGTCTGGTGTTCTGGTACCCCCGGCTGTGTCCCTCTTTCCCCTCTGAATGAGTCACACTGATTCACCGAATGAAGCGTGGAAAGGAACTCTGTGACTCTCTGTTCCAGAAACTCTAACCAGAAAAAAAAAAGTGTTAATAGCTCTAGCAAGGACAGAGTAGATTCATATTCTCTACCTACCATCTGAGGAAAACATTTCTCCCTCCTATAAATTTTATGTACTTTGTGAAGCAGCACATCAAGGATATATCATCTTTATGGTCAATGTCATATTAAACAGTGATGGACACTTTCAAGTGGGGGCGGCACGAATTTTGAAAGAGTACATGACAGCTCTATTATGAACTTGGCCAAAGCCCGAGATTTTGTTGTTCCCCCTAAAACTGATAGCTTTTGTTTCTCTTTGCATAGATATTGATTAAACCATATACATGCACTTCTACTGATTAGATGGACTGAGTCACATACAATTCCTAAGACTAGCAAAAATGTCTTATAATAACTTCTACTTGTCCTTTGCCTGAAAAGACTTTGACTTTCTTATCTTCAGTTATGGTTGTTGGTTGCTATCAAGAAGACCCTACTCTATCATGACCCCATGTGCCCAGAGTAGAACTTGTTTGTTGTGATTATATACCAGCCAGTCCACTAGAACTCATAGTGACCCTAAGAACAATGGCTCTGAACCTTGCCCTCCCTTGAGCCAAACTGATCATCTCATCTTTGATGCACCTGCCCCAATTGCCATGGTCACTGTGTCAATCCATTTCATCTGGGCCCTCCTCTTCTTTGTCACCCTTCCAAGCATGATGTCCTTCTCCAAATACTGGTCCCTTCAGGAAATATACTCAAAGGATGTGAGGTGGAGCTTCAAAACCCTTGCCTCCGAGGAGCAGCCTGGTTTCTCTCTTTCGAGGGCAGACTTGTTTATTCTCTTGAAAGTCTATGATATGTTCAATACTCTTCAGCACCAAAATATTTCTGAAGATTATTAAAAAAATTATCTGAACAGTACACAGACAGACAACTTCCAGAATTATAAACAAGGTTTGAGAAGAGATTATGGCACTAGGGATATCATTGTCAATATCAGACTTGGCTGAAAGCAAAGAGTACAAGAAGGATGTCTATTTGTGTTTTATTGACTGTGCAAAAGCATTTGAATATGGATTGCAACAAATTGTGGCTAACACTGAGAAGAGTGAGAATCCCAGAACACTTGTCTGTGCTTATATCAAACCTATGCTTAGACCACAAAGCAGTTGTCTGAACTATGAAACACTATATGGTTCAATAGTCAGGAAAAGAGTGTGTCAGGGATGCATCCTATCTCAATACCTTTTCAATCTATACACAGAACAGATAATTCAGGAGGCTGGTGTTAGAAAGGAGGAAGTAGCATCAGAATTAGAGGAAGACTTTTCAACAACTGACATTATGTAGATGACATACCTTGCTCATCTACACTGACACTTGACCTATTCGCTGCAGAAGGTCAAGGACTATAGACTTCAAGATGGATTGCATATCAACATCAGGAAAACAACAATTTTCACTAATGGGCCATTGGCAGTATCATGATAGAAGGAGAAAAGATTGAGTTTGCTAACAATTTCACTCGCTTAGATTCACAGGAGTCAGGAAATCAAAAGATGAAGTAAGTGCCTTGGGAAAGTTTGAGCTCAGGGATCTTTTCAGAGTGCTAAAGAGCAATGATGTCAGTATAGAGACTAAGCTGCGTCTGACCCAGGCCATGGTCTTCTTCTCATAATCAGAGTAGGACTGTAACATGAGAATTTAAAGGCCCTCTACAGTTGGCCTCTCTAGCAAGCTGCACCACTAACCCAAAGGCTGTCCTTCTGTGGTGGTTCAATTCCACCAGTGGCTCCCTGGGAGAAAGATGAGCAACCTTCACTCATGTAACTTAAAGCCGCAGCAACACTACTAAAAAGTTAGGGATAAGTCAGTTCATGCTGAACAGCAATGAAAGAATACCTTTCAGAAGCAAATGTCTGAGCTTGTGCCCTGAGATAGGTCTGGGCGTGTTTGAACCAGCAACTTTCTCCTTGGTAATTAAATGCTTACTTTTTTGCACAAGCCAAAGATTACATTCAACTAGTAACACCACTGCCACATGCACACACACAAAACCCCATTTCCAAAGGACCTCCGTTATCTTTATCTTAACTACTGTAAACATATCCTAAAATCTTGCTCGCCAAGGATTCTTTTCTATTCTGCCTAGGTGAATTAGAGTGGACTTTGATGATGTATATCTTTAATATATCCACAGCACATACACATCAAAAAAGAGACGCAGTAGGTTTATATGATATTTATTTAACAGATTTTTGTAAGCCTGGTAACTGCCATAGTTATGCATGCTAAGACTTTAGTTCCAAAAGCAAACCTGTCAATGATTGGCTATTGTTTTCACTTTTGCTAGAAAAAAAAAGTTCCTTAATTGATTTTCTTAAGGCTTTGGTAATGATATCTCTATTCTCTAAAACCTCCATATAAAACAAGAATTTTAATAGAACTAACTGTAATTCATACATCACGGGGAAGCTCGGCAATTCACATTCTCCATGGTTCTAGTCCTAAAAAGTAAAAATATCATGTGATACAATTAAAATGAGGAAGAGATTCCTTTAATCTATCTCTTACCACTAGTGCAATTCTTCATTTTGATCTGTGCAAAAGGTACACACTAGCTTTGGTTTTAGAGATAACTCCTTTAATAACAACAACAACAAAAACCACCTTTTCTATTCTCTTTCCTCTTGCCCATAACTCAGCCTTAATCCTTAACTCATAAATCATGGCTCTCACCTTGCTCAGCTTCTGAAAATAAGACTGAACCTTCATAAACACATTTTCTATTGATCCAATGTTTATGAAAACCTTTACCTTTTCACTGGAGTCCACTATCCATACATAACTCCTTCAAAGAGAGATGAGCTAAGCTGGTTCAGATATATTTGAAAGTGGGTTCTTTTCTTCACTAAAAAAGTTTGGATTTCATAAGACTATTCTTGACATTTTCTGAGGTGCATGATGGAATTGATGATCAGAATAAGCTGCATGAACTCCTGGAGCTGAATAAACTCCAGGATGGTACTACATGTGATTTGTGCTCTGAGGCGTATGGTTTACTGGTTGAAGAACTGTTTAATGTAGTAGTTAAAGGGCCGCAGTGTTAGTCCAAAGAAAAGTAGGAATCCATCAATTACTCTGTAAGAGAAAGATGTGGCAGCCACTTCCATGAAGATTTACATCCCTGGAAATGCTGTGGAGGTCAATTCTCTGTCGTATGGGTCAACATGAGTCACTATAAACTCATTAACAATAAGGTTTGATTGATTGCTTAACATGTTGACCTGAAGATTGACCAAGTGAAGCCAGAATATCCCTTAGAAGAGAGGATATTTTCAGCAGAAGGAGTCAATCCCTGAGAGAGATTATTCAAGTCCATTAGTTGCTGGTTTTGTGACTCTCCACTGAGTTTTCAGAAATTGCAAATCGCCTGGGAGGAGACTGCCCATCTTTCTCTCATGGAGCAGCTGGTGGATTTGAACCACATGCCTTTGGGTCGGCAGAGTATTTTCTTATCACTGATATCTAATCTTAAGTCAAGTAGAAGTTTTCCTTAAACAAAGAGGTAGACTCACCAAAATGAATTAACACAGTGATTCCAGCAATAGGTTCAAACAGGAAGATGATTATGAGGTGCCACAGGTGAAGCAGAACTTATGAGATAAACTCTAACAATTCAATAAAGAAAACGTGTGAATGTACTCTATTAGCTTCTTATTAAGTTGTTGTGGTTGTGTACCAGAGTGAGAATCAAGCACCTCCAGTGGATTTTCAGATGCAGAAATTTTGCGGGAGGAGGTAAAAAGTTATCTGTTAATCATAAAGTCGGTAGTTCAAAGCCACTGATCACTCTGTGTGAGAACACTAAGGCAGTGATCTGTAAAACTCCAAGTCCAATGACAACAGAAATGTCATCGCCCTGATCGAGGCAATCAGTGTACAACGTTATTCCTACTTTAAATCTCCATTTTGTTCTAGAAAGCTTCTCCCAGCTACTGTCTTCTCAACACCTTTCCTTTCAGAAAGATTTTGAAGGAACTGTTCACTAATTTTGTGATACAGTTTTCTTATGATGATTTTCTCCTAGATGCAGACTTCAAGACTGTGCTCCATTTGTCCTACTATTTTATGCTGAAGATCTTTACTCACATGTCATTCAAGTCAGATGAAATTCGTAAACTGTAGTTGAGTAATGGTGGTTTTTTATCTAACCTAGTGAGAGTAACCTAATATGGTATATTGTCTCAGATGCTTTGGGCATGTTATCAAGTGTGGCTACCTTCCACTGGGACCGAGAAACTGTGCTAGGTTGGAAGGTGAGGGAAGGTTGTCTTCTGCTGTTTATAGGATTGATACAACAAGACTCACTCATGGTTTTATAACATAGCTTTGAACTTGACATTTTTTAAAATTTTTTAGATGCAGTAGCCTAAACTTTTTTGATAGCAACTATGTATCTTTTGAAGCTTGGTGACTGAGATTATATATTCAGGAAAGATTTGAAAGCTGAAACACGAAACTCCAAGTCAGGGCTGTGGGATCAGTGTCGACTCATAGCAACCCTCCATATGTGGTTTCTGAGATTGGAAATTGTAACAGGAAGGAACCCCTCATTTTATCCCATAAATTGATGGTGGATTTGAACTGACCTATAGCTGATCCCCTAAGTGGGTCTTCAGAGGAAGGAAATCACAGAGGAGGAGATTGCTTATATTTTTCCCACAGAACAGCTGATGGATTTGAACCAAACACCTTTGAGATTGCAGTGCAGTTTCTTACCATTATACCGCCAGAACTCAGACACAAGAACTCCCAAGTATATTAGGAGAAAAGTGGACAATCTCCTCCCATATAGCTCCAGTCCATAAAGAGCATGTTTGAAGAGAATTTTGTCATTATTATCTCTTCCAAAGAGATCTAGAATCTCATGCTTTTAAACTATGATGTTGGCAAAGGGAACTGGATAGCCTATGGACTGAAAAACAAACAAAACAAAAACAAAAAACAAAAAAAAAACACACAACCCACCAACCCAAACTAAAAACACCAGAAAAGTCTTAGAGAAGGTGCAGCCAGAGTGCTCCTTGGAGGCAAAGATGATAAAGCTTCAGCTCACACTCTTTGAGTATGTTGCTTGGAGAGGCTATTCCTTGGAGAGGGACTTCATGCTTGGAAAGGTGGAGGGTTGGCAAAAGATAAGACCTTCAATCATCTGAGTTGACACAGTGACAACAGCAAAGGCCTCAAGTGTGTCAGAGAGCATAGGAAAGCATTCAGATCTGTTGTTCGTAGGGTCGCTAATAAGTCACGTTCGACTTGATGGCACCTAACAACAACAACAACAACAAAACAACAGCAAAGAAAGCTCTGTTGTAGTCGACGTGAAGTTGCACTGCTAACCAAAAGAACTAGTTTCTCTGCTAGTTTGATTCCACCTGTAACTTTGGAGGAGGTGGGGAAAGGACAATAGCATCCTGCATGACTTACAGCTGGGGAAACTCATGGAAGGTCTGTTATGATTTTGTTCTAACTCAGTAACAACAGATTGAGTTGAGGTGTTACTCATTGCAACAGGTTAGAGTTTGAAATTTCTAGTTTTGGAAACAGAACTGAATACTGGCATATAAAACACTCAGTCATTAAACGAGATATTTCAGATGCCACCTGGTAGTTGAATGTCACCATAGAACACGTCGCTTTACATTGAAACTTGTAGATGTGTAGCTTAGCTTGTCAGGTCTTTGATAATTTTAATACCCTGGAGTCTCTGGGAAAGAATACTGTTGCAAAATTAATATGTGCAACATCTAAATATCTTCAGCTGTAAATCCTAGGAGTTGACCTTGTGGATTCCTGAGTCCAGGCAGATAACAACTGTCTGCATAAAATGTATGATGATTCCCTGGATGTGCTCACTTGTCTCTGCAAGAACTTTAAAAACGACCTAGCTAGATGTTCAATGCATCTAGATTCAAGCATTGGTGGCCTAGTGACAAGAAGCTGTGCTGCGATCCTGAAGGCACACTGTTTGAATTCATAGCTGCTCCATGGGAGAAGGCTAGGCAATCTCCTCCAGTGCAATCAACTGCCTCTGAAAACCCAACAGGGGGTTAGTTATAGGTTGGGTCTGACTCAGTGGTACACAGCAACAACAAGAGAGTCAAAGGGCATCCAATTCAGGCCATAGTCTTTCTGATCACTTGCTATGTATCTGAGAGCTGCATAATAAATAAGGATGACAGAAGAAGCATTGATGCCTTTGACTTGTGGTGTTGGAGAAGAGTATGGAATGTCCCATGTACAACCAAGAGAACAAACAAACATATCTTGGAGAGGGTGCAGCCAGGGTACTCTTTGGAGGCAAAGATGTGGAGGCTTTATCTCACATATTTTGGACATGTTGCTATGAGGACTATTCCTTGGACATGATGGTAGGAAGGGTGGAGGGTCGGGTGGAGGGTCAGCAAAGGAAAGAAGACCCTCAAGTAGACAGATTGACACAGAGACTGCCACAATGGGCTCTAGTGTGTCAGAAAGTATGAAAAAGGCACAGGATAGAACAGGGTTAAGATCTTTTGTTCATAGGGTTGCTATGAGTCACACTTGATTCAATGTTGTTGTTGTTTCGTGCCATCGAGTCACCTGTGACTCATAGCGACCCTATGTACAACAGCCCTAAACTCTGCTCTGTCCTGTGCCAATCGCACTGTCTCAGACACTTCCACCCCGATTATGCCAGTCACTGAGTCAATCCACCTCATAGAGGGCCTTCCTCTCCTGCACTGTCCCTCCACCCTCCCAAGTATGATGTCCTTCTCCAAGGACCAGTCTCTCCTCACAACATGTCCAAAGTATGTTAGACAGAGCCTCAGAATCCTTGCCTCCAAGGAGCCACCCGGTTTAACCCTCTCCAGGATGAATCTGTTTGTTTTCCTAGCAGACCATGTTATTCTCAATACTCTTCTCCAGCACCACAGCTCAAAGGCATCAATTCTCCTTCTATCCTCTTTAGTCATTGTCCAATTCTCTGATCCATAACAAGTGATTGCGAAGACCATGGCCTGTATCAAATGCACCTTAGTCTCCAGAGAGACACCATTGCTCTTCAGTACTTTGGAGAGGTCCCTATCAGCAGACTTTCCCATGGCAATGCACTTTTAATTTCCTGGCTGCTGGTGCCAAGACTGTTGACTGTGGAGCCAAGCAAACTAAAGCTGTGTACAATCTCAATCTCTTCACCATCCATCCTGGTGTTACCAATTGGTCCAGTGGTGAATAGACATTCATTTGTAAGAGATCTTCATTTATGCAAATTTCTAAGGGAGAATTGTCTTACAATGAGATAAGTACTAAGCTGTAGTAAATTCAGATTTTTTAAAAATAAAGTTATATCACTGGATGACTGGAACTAAATGAGGTGTTTGTGAACATACGTGACACATAGTCAAAATCTAAACTCTTTTAATGACATGTTTTATCTTTATCTTTCTAGGACCCCTCCCACAAGTAAGAAAACAATAAGTAGCCAATGAAGCATTTTGTTTGTGAACTTAAATATTTGTATTTCCAACTTAGGCAGGATGGATTGATACCAAATTGGGCATATGACCCATGCATATAAATCATAATCTTTTCCTGAAATTGGTTCACAGGTTTTAAGAAAGAAGATACAACTGCAATTAAGATGTTGAGTCTGTGATGTTGAATCCATTGATTGTTTCCTTCTCACTGAAAAGAAGTAGATGCTTTAATAACAACTCCAATCTCAAGCATTGCTAGGGTCTGTTGGGGAGACCTATCCTCATGGAAAACCTACACACAGATCAAGAAGCAATTGTCTGAACATAACAAGGGAACACTGTATGGTTTAAATTCAGAACAGGTGTGCATCTGTATTGTATTCTTTCTCCATATTAAATATATAGGCTGAGAGAATAGTTGCAGAAACTGGTCTGTATCGAATAGGTGGCATCAGGAATGGAGGAAGACTCATTAACAACCTATACTATGCGGATGACACAGGCTTGCTTCCAGAAAATGATGAAAATTTGAAACATTCACTTGTAAACCTCAAATTCTAGAGCAAACAAAATTCGTCACCACTAGACGGATAGGCAATGTCAGAATAGATGGTGAAAAGACTGAGTTGTCAGTGACTTCAGTTACTTGGATCCACAGTCAAACCTTATGGTAGCAGTAGTCAAAAATTCAAAAGACAAGTTATATTGAGACAATATGCTATCAAGGATTATTGTTGTTGTTATATGCTGTCAAGTGGCTTGTGACTCATAGTAAGCCTATGTACAACAGCTCTGAAGCCTGCCCTGTCATGAACCAGTCTCACTGACGCTGACACACCAACCCGCATTGCCCTAGTTATTGTATCAATCCATCTCATCTGGGGTCTTCCTATCCTGCACTGTCCCTCCACCCTTCCAAGCATGATGTCCTATGAAAGGTCAAAAATATCAGTTTAAAAACTAAGGTGCATGATATTTTCAGTTACTTCCTATGTATTTGAAAGTTGGACAATGAATAAGGATGACAGAAAAGGAATCGATTCCTTTGCATTGTAGTGGTGGGAGAAGAATATTGACATTCCATGGAATGCCAAAAGAACAAATGAAATTGTCCTGGAGAAAGTGAAACCAAGGTACTCCCTCAAGGTAAATATGGTGAACTTGTGTCTCACTTGCTTTGGGCATGTTGTCAGGAGGGGCAGTCATGGGAAGAAGACGTTACGCTGGGGAAGGTGGAGAGGCAGAAAAGGAGAGAAAAATACTCCACGAGATGAATCGACAGACAGTGACTGCAACAATGAGTTTGAGTTTATCAGAAGTGGTTAGGATGATAAGGTCAAGTTCAGGTGTGTTGTTTGTAGGGTCACCAGGAGTTATGGTTGATTCAGTGGCCCCTAACAACAACAACTTTCAGAAGAAAGTGATAGAGTGTATGATTATTTCCACTCTTTGATCTAGCTATGCCTGAAGCAGTAACATTAAATTTGTGAGTTATATCATCTAATAAGTCAGCAGGACATTCTGAATTGCTTAATCAAGTTGAATTGTGATGCTTATACTTACTGTTGAAAGTTCTGATAAATATGGTTACATACACTGATCAATTTTTAGTTTCCTTAAAACGCTAGTACAACTTTCCATCACACTTTGTTATAAGGCTCCTTGAAACCATCTTTGCTCTCCTGGTTGTCATTATTTCTCCTCACAGAACAGTCTTGTTAGTGGACAAGTTCCACACCTCTTCTTGGAAGAAAAATGTAAACACAAAAGAAACAAACCAAAGTAGCCTATAAATTGCTTTAAAAATAAGGTTTTGTAGATGGACATTTGCTAAAAAAGTTGAATATAGAAATTTCTTATGTCCCAGCTATTCCACTGCTATGAATATGCGCCAAGGATTATAGAACTGAGAAACAAATAGAGATACATACACCTATGTTTATAATAGTGCTATTTATAATCACAAAAAAAATAGGCACAGACCAAATATCCATCACAAATGGATGGCTTGGGGAATTGGGGGACATCCACATGATGGAATACTGTGCCACACAAAGAACATTTTTGTAAAATACTATATGAGAGAGTTTGAGAACAGTATGCTGAGTGAAATATCTCAGTCTCATAAGGACAAATACCGCACAAGACTATTATTGTGAAAACCAGAGGATAACTGAGTGAGATGTGAATAAATTTTCAAAAGGAGAAAGGGAATGGGAGAAGGATACAGAAAAACAGGAAGGGGGAAATCACTAGGCTAGCGGAGGTTAGTGGGTGGATGCAGGGTGAAAGAACAGGTAAGATTCAACGGGGACTTGAAAAGATGGAGTGAAAAGAGATTTATATCAATAGTAATTACAGAAAATACAATGCATCTGAATGCATAAAACAATTTGCATGAATGAAATACGATGTAAATATAAAACACAGTGTACGTGAACACAATGCATATGAATAACTGTATCCAAACCAATAAAAATGTTTACAAAAGGCTTTTAGTTAACCTTTCATGAATCTGATCAAATTCTTATTCTTCATATATGCACTAAATAAGGGTTAGAAGACGTCTTAATAGACATTTTTGTTGTTTTGCGATAACAGAAAACTTGAGGTAAATAGCCACTCTGTGATCCTGGGAAAGTTCCTTCACTTCACTTCTTTCTTTTTAAATGTAGATCCAATAATATTCAAGCAGTAAAATTGTGGAATGAAAGAATTTAAAAAAATAAATGTATCTAGTTTAGCTAAACCTAGTGCATGCACAACCCAATTAATGGGAGCTATTATTATCATCTTCCTAAGGTTATTCATACATTGTTACTTTTGCACTCCTTTCTTTGAGGAACTGTTAACAAAAAAGAACTTCCATGCTTTTGGTGGCAGGTCTGCATTGTTTACAAATTACCGAAAACCCCATGCTTATTTCTACCTGATCTCATTTCTTAAGCAGATATTCCGTTCCCTCTGTAACTTGTCTATTGCTTTTAACTTAGCTTTCCTTGATCAAATGCTTCTCGCTTAATGTGAGTTAAAAATTAAACTCAAGCCAGCTGTACTGATTTAGAGTCTATGAAGCACAATTATTTTTAGGAGACTCTGTAGAGGTTAACATCATTATTTTGATTATGAATCACAGACAGAACACTTTCTTTTTGCAAATACTTTGGCATAATTTCATAATGTAAAGTTGAAAGTGGCTCCGTGAGGAATATGTCACCCTGGACAGATGGGGAAAGGAAAACCAGAGGAAGTTAAACCATAGCAGAGCGAGCCGGAGGATCAGAGCACAAGTCTGCCAAGGTCTTTCTCTATACAAGACTGACTCAACCAGAAAGCAAAAACTCACCCAACTGGATACCATTAGTTCAGCTCTGTCTCTCTTTTCCCTGATTTCTTTCATCTGTGAATAAACATTTTGGAGAGGAATTTAATTAACAACAAGAAAAAATAATCGTTTGATGACGGTCTAACTAACCACTAGTGATGACTGAATTGATTCAGCTGATGGTGACTCTCAGTGAGATCCTTCGGGTGTCAGAGGAGCGTTTTCTACTCTACAGAGTTCTTAATGGCTGCGTTTTTGGAAGTACATTATCCAACATTCTTTGAGCTGACTTTGGGTGGACTCCAAACACGAAGAGTTTGGTTAACAGCTGTACTGCGTTAGCGATTCGTATTACTCAAGTACTCCAAATAATCCTTTTATTGATAGCAATTCATAGATTTGGGAAATAAAAACACTTTGTCACATTGTGGTGGTTCAAACAATTTCATTTAAAATTATTTAAACCTAAGCTGTTTCATGGACTGCTAGGAAAACAAACAGACTTGTCCTGGGAAGGGTTAAACCGGGTGGCTCCTTGGAGGCAAGGATTCTGAGGCTCCATCTAACATACTTTGGACATGTTGTGAGGAGAGACCGTTCCTTGGAGAAGGACATCATGCTTGGGAGAGTGGAGGGACGGCGCAGGAGGGGAAGACCCTCTATGAGGTGGATTAATTCAGTGACTGGGGTAATCGGGATGGGTGTGTTGGAGACGGTGCAATTGGCACAGGACAGAGCGGAGTTTAGGGCTGTTGTACATAGGGTCGCTATGAGTCGCAGGCGACTCGTGGCACATAACAACAACAACAACAAGCTGTTTCAAAGAATGCTCTGCCTCCATTGGTCAGCCACTGTTACAATGAACCCAAATTAATGAGGCAGCTTCTTTTAGTCACTCCTTGTCTACTTGTTTTCAATGCCATTGAGTCAATTCTGACTCATAACGACCCTATAGGACAGAGTAGGACTTTCTCATAGGCAATCTAAAGCTGTAAAGTATACAAAAGTAGATTACCACTTCTTTTGACTCTGAATGGCTTGGTAGAGTTAAGCCGTCAACAGTGTGGTTAGCAGTTTGGCTAGTAAATGGTCATATTAAGATTCCCTCCAATGTGCTGCCACAAGTTGGTTCTGACTCAACGTGAACTCTAATTGGGTTTTTGAGGCTGTAAATCTCTGTGGGAGGAGAGACCTCATCTTTCTTCAGGGGGTTGGTCAGTGGACTTAACCTATCAACCTTCTAGTTAACAGTAAGAAGAGTTAAACACTACGGTCCTTGGATTCCTAATATTATTGTTGTTGTTGTTGTATACCCTCAACTCAGAACTGACCCATAGCAGATACTTAGGCATGTTTTCAGAGTGTTCGACTTGCTCTGGAGACTTAGGGAGCTCTGGTGGGACCTTACTGTTGTTGTTATGTGCCATCAAGTCTCCTATGACTCACAGCAACCCTATGGACAACAGCTCTGAAGCCTGCCCTATCTTGATCCAGTCTCACTGTCTCTGACACCCAGCTATCCCCATTTTCCCAGTGACTGTGCCAATCCATCTCATCTGGGGTCTTCCTCCCCTGAGATGCATGATCTTCTATCCATCCAAGCATGATGTCCTTCTTCAAGGACCGGTCTTTCCTGGCCACGTACCTAAAACATATGAGATGGGGCTTCACAATACTAGCCTCCAAGGAAAATCTTGATTTCACCATCTCTAAGACGGATTTATTTGTTCTGTTAGTGGTCCATTATATGTTCAAGACTCTTCTCCAGTACCACAACTCAAAGCAATTGCTTCTTCCATCATCCTTAGTTATTGTCCAGCTCTGTGATGCATATCAAGTAGTTGAGAAGACTATGGCATGGATCAGACACAATTCAGCCTCTAGACTGTCATCATTGCTTCTCTGGTCAATAAATCTGGTGGCTTAGTGGTAAGTAATTGTACTGCCAACCCAAAGACACAAAGTTCAAATCCATAAGTTGCTGTGGGTGATCTCTTTCCATGTGATACTGCTTCTGAAAACCCACTTAAGGGTCAGCTGGGAATAGGTTCCAACTCAGCAGTAAACAGCAACAACTTTCTTAGTTCATAATTTTTTTTTTAAACCAAAGGGCTTCCTAAAATAAAAAAGCTGATTAAAAAAATATTTATTAAGTAAACTTAATGAAAGTTCTTTTAAAAATAAAACACGTATTCAGTGGTTGTTATTGTTGTCTACCATCCAGTTGTAACCAATACACAGCTGACCCTACAGTGAGTTTTCAAAGGTAATAAATTGCATGGGAGGAGATTGCCCATCTTTCTCCTGTGAATCAGCTGGTGGATTCGAGCTGCCAATATTTGAATGGGTCCTAAAATTTGAGGTGAAGAGAAAACTATCCAAATAGATGACCTTTCTCTTTTAAAGAGTTAAAAAAAAATGTTTACCAGAAAAATTTTTTGAGACTTTATTCTTTTTTTCATACAAGTACGTTATAGAAATGATACAACCTTGCTTGCTGAATATGAGAAGGACCTGAAGTGTTTGCTGCAGAAGACTAAAGAAAGACTAGCGTCTTCAATATGGATTGCATTTCACATTCAAGGAAACAAATGTCCTTACCACTGGGCCAATAGGCAGCATCATGGTAAGGAAGGCTTGAAAGTGTCAGTACTTTCATTTCATTTGACTCTACACTCAGCACCCTTATTTCCAGTAGTCAGGAGATCAAGAGATGCAATATAGGGGACAATTTCACTGTGAGGGACCTCTCTACATTACTGAGGAGAAATGATGACAGTTTGAAGACGAAAGAGCCCCGGATTCAGGCCATGATCTTTTAAGTCACCTGCTATGTGTCCGAAGAGCTAGACAGTGATTAAGGACAGTGGAAGAAGAATCAATGCCTTTGAATTGCAGTGTTGGAGAAGAGTACTGAACAGCCCAGGGACTGGAAAAGAATGAATAACTTGGATAAGGTGAAACTAGGGTGCCCCTTGTAGGCAAAGGTAGCAAAGTTTCACCTCTCATACTGTGGATATATAGCTAGGTGAGGATGTGATTTAGAAAGGGACATTATGCTTGGAAAGGTGGAGGGTCAAAGAGAAGACTTCTTACTGCCGACTGCTTTGAAACGAACCACAATGGGGCATGGGGTGACCTCTCTATTGATTGGGATGGGAAATGTGCAATAAAACTCAAAACCATAACCAGACCAGTCTTACTGGTAAGGTAGACACTAGCGAGATTCAAGTTCGTAGATACCTTTCAGGCTTGGAAATTATCTTTGTGGCTCAACTTTCAGCCAAACAATAGATAGATTCATAAAATAAAGAGTTTACTAGTAAGTTAATGAAGTCAAAAGAACAGCATATGCTCAGGAATAAAGCTCAGAAAGCAGGAAGGAAGAGGAAATAAGAATAATTGGAAATGACACAGTGATCAAGTGGGTAGAACATTGTTACTTTGAAAATGTAGTAGTTGATATTACAGAACAAAATCTGAATGACTTTTGAAACTGTTGTGTGGAAAATCAGTTTACTTTTAAACTTTCACCAAATCACAAGATAAAGTAAAAACAATAAAATAAGCTTGATCCTAGTTTGTCTCTGAAGCACTTTATGGTTTTGGGCTTTGAGGTGATTATTTGTGTACAGTGTGAGATGTGGATCCTATTTCAGTTTTCTGCAGGTAGCAGTGCAGTTTTGACAGCTCCATTTGTTGAAGAGGTTGCCATTCCCCCATTTGATAGGTTTTATTCCCTTGTTGAATATCAGTTGACCATAGAGAGAAGGGTCCATTTCTGGGTTCTCAATTCTGTCCCTTTGGTCTATGTGCCTGTTACTGTAACAGTATCATGCTGTTTTGGTTATTACTGCTGTGTAGTAGAGTTTTTTGTTGTGTTTTTATAAAATTTTATCTTAAGCTGGTTTAAATTATGGTACATTCACACTACGGAATACTATGCAGCACACAGGAATAATGATTTTGTAAATGACTACCTAACTTGGGAAGGACTGGAGAACATTATGTTAAGTGAACTAACTCAGTCCCATAAGGACAAATACTGCATAAGACCATTATTGTAGAATGAGTATGTGGATCCAAGGAGGGGAGGGTGGGAGAAGAGGGGAAAGGATGGGCGGGGTTGGGGGGAGGTAATCACACAAATTTGATTGGTGAAGTGGGAGGTCGGTAAAGAACATGGGTAGGATCCAGGGTGATAAACAACGTATAAGAACTTTGTAAGTAAACCAGTATAAAATAAGACTTTTATTTTAAAAAAATGGTCATGGAGCCAAGTTTCTCCCTGGACTCAACGATTTTGAAGCTCCGTGTCATGCTTAGGGCATGTGGTCAGAATGGACTGATCCTTGGAAAAGGACATCAAACTCAGAAAGGTGGAGTGAGATGGATTGATGCAATAACTGGGACAATGGGGTATGTGTGTCGGAATCAGTGAGACTGGCTCAGGACAGGGCAGGCTTCAGAACTCTCATACATAGGGTAGCTATGGGTTACAGGCTACTTCATGACACCTAACAACAACAACAACAATACTAATTAATTCTATCTAATAAAATGTATATCAATGGGTGTATGAAACACAGTGTAAACGAAGGATTGTATAAAGCACAATGTACATGAATTAACAACATGAATGTATGTGAAATATTGTATGCAAACCAACTAAAAAAAGAAAAGATACACAACAAAAAAGTAAAAACAGGTCATGCCACCAGAGTAAATTATGTACAAGTAACAAAGCTCATTCCTCTTATCTCTCTGTGACCCTGAGGGCGCCATAAAAATTCAACTACTAGCCTAAAGGTTGATTCTTCAAACCTATTCAGAAGCATCTTGGAAGAAAAGCTTGATCATTTACTTTAGAAAGTCCATAGCTGAGGGGAAGTTCTTGTGGCCTAGTGGCAAGGAACTGCAACTACAATCCCAGAGGCTCACGGTTCGAACCCACCAGATGCTCTGCAGGGGAAGGAGGGACAATCTCCTCCTGTACCAGTCAGATCTGATTTGACTGTATGCGCGCACACACACATAAAAATAAATTAAAAAAAAAAAAAAGAAATTCCATAGCCATGCTTCTTCAGTGCTATGCTATTTGGGGTTTGCTTGGGTTGGTGTTTTATTTTGGGTTGTTTTTATTTCTTGGTGTTTGAGGGTTTCCCCCCATATTTACAGTAGTTAGCTAACATCAGCATTCGTGACTTTACCCACCTTAATAGAAAAGTTTATAAAGCATTCACATAGTGTTTGTGATCCTAACTTGTCCACTGACTTACTTCACTAAACACCAAATTCTAGAACAAGTTTGAGAAAGAAGCATAAACATTTCTTAGAGGAAATTTTCTATTAAAACTCCCATTAGTTCTTACATAAAATGGCTTCAACTACCTTTTCTCCCTGGAAGAAATGGCCTATTATATATTTCAGCTAATAGTATCAATCCCAGAAGACACCTAACCCACAATCCAAATGTTTCATTAAATAAACGTTTTGTTTTATCCTTAGATTTTTGTTGTTTCTGTAATGCTTCTTAGCATTATGCCTTATAAGATAGCTGCGAGATCACTTCTATTCAGCCAAAATGGAATTTTCGACAGCCAAATTAATTCATCCCAGTGATTCAGTAATTTCCCAAGAAGACCTTCAGCCCTCAAATTAAAAGGAGTCAACTTAAGCGCTTAATTGTTTTTACAGATTCTTTTTTTTCTTCATTGATTTTAATTAAGGTGTTCTTTGTCTTGTGAGCTGGGAGAACTTTCATTATCTATCCAGATAACTTTATTTGAAGTCAGGTTGGCCAGAATGTCACACCTATCTAATAATTTGTCAGGAGCAAG
>NW_006399862.1:278142-286163 GCF_000299155.1 Elephantulus edwardii
GGGGGGGGAGGAATCAACTGTTATCTGTCAATGAAAGAAGCACATACTGATTTTTGTTTCACATCTCTGGATTCTCTAAAAGGAGATATCTTTTTAAATATTTGTTTCCATATGAAGTTTGTAAACACTTTGACACTATCCTTCATTCACATTATGTTTCATATAAGCATTCCAATTCATTATTTTCTAAAATTAATCACTATGAAACTATGTCCACCAAGTACCTAATCCTTCCAGATTCCCACTGGAACTCTCCCATTTCCTTTACCCTCCTTCCCTCCACCCACCAAGTTGTATACCCCTATGATTTCCTTAGTCTATCCTTAACACTCTGTGCCCACCCCTTACCCCCTTGGATCCCCATAAACATTTTTACTAGTTATCCTTCTGTTTTTACAATAATGGTCTTATGCAGTGTTTATCCATATGAGACTGAGTTTGTTCACTCATTATAATCTCTTCCTGCCTCTCCCAAGTTATGTAGTAATTTTTTAAATTGTTTCTCCTGAGTGCTGTATAGTATTCCATCATGTGAGTGTACCACAATTTTTCAATCCATTTGACTATGGTTGATCATTGGGGCAGTTTCCATGTTCTTGTGATTATGAATAATGCTGTTATGAACATTGGTGTACAAACTTCCACTTATGTCTCAGTTCTAATATCCTTGGAGTATATTCCTAGCAGTAGAATAGCTGGGTCATATTTTTGAGGATGGTGTAATATAAGAGCTCAACAGGCAGGAATACTATTTTGATAACACAATCAATTGTGAGTAGCAAACATCTATGTTTCTCTGAAGAACTATGTAACTAGGAAAGTATTCTGTGAATCTAAAGGCAGATGAATCCACCCTCTGCTCTGCAGGGGGGAAAAAAAGGAAAACCAACTCCTATGTGATTCACTTTCTCTGAAAATCTACTGGAGGGGTCAGCTAATGAGTCAGTCCCAATCTGACGATACACAGCAACAAAACAACAACTTTATTCCGCCGCAGAGGATTTACAAGTTTCAAACTTAGCTTCCCCTTTTTCCCAGAAAAATAGGCAGTCTAGGTCATTCCTGTTTTTCAGAATCTGATAGAGGTTCTGAGTGTGTGCTATGTACGTGTTTATATTTAAAATATAGGTTTTGGAGCTGGTATGTTGTACCCTCGGCCTGTTACACACTAGTGTGAGACATGGAGTAATTTCTTTTCAAGTCTCACTGTTCAAACCTGCTACATGGGAATGATGTAGATACTACCATCATCAAATGTATTTATATGATATTGTTAGATTTCATTCTTTATCTTATGAAAATATGCATGAGAGAATGAGATAGCATAGTCCTGCATCTTCTTCACAATCATTGGTAAGTTATACTCCATTGCTGTGGTCTTTCTTTTGAGTTGCAAGTTTGGAGATTCTATATCTTCCAAGATAATATAACTGGCCTTTTAATGCCTAATTTTTAGATGTAGGTTGTCAAACATTTACTCCTACTCTGTCTTAGTTCGGAAGCTTTGTTGAAATCTATCTACTCTGCTGGTATTTGACGTAGTGGCATAGCTCCCATCAGCATGGCAGACTGACTAACTCATTGTTACAGAGTTTAATCTGACTCTCAGCTGACCCTCTAGTGGGTTTTCAGAGGCTGTAAATCACTGAAAGAAGACTGCCTACCTTTCTTCCTCACAGCAGCTAGTGGAATCACAATGCCTGACTTTGAGGTGGCAGTGAAAGGTTTTACCTATTAGGCCACCAGCATTCCTTTCCAGCATAACAGAAATATACAGATATATTGTGTGCTGTCATAGTGTGGCAAGTTAACAGACATGAGTGCACATGGGATCATCATCAAAACAGCATACATTTCATTTATATTGGCTTATCCTCAAAATATTTGAGTAAGATGAATGCAGCTAAATGATTATAGATCTGTCAACATCATTATGTAATGTGTGTGATAACATAATTTTATACATCATAAAGAGAAAGGTGATTATTTCCATCTTGGATGATGTATGCTCAGGAAGGACTGGACTAGGGGTGAGGACAGTGATTTTCTTGGAGCACAAAATTTAAAAGTACATCAAACAACAATTGATATAAACAATGTCACAAGGCAATGCTATTTCAAAAATAAAAAGTCATGACAAAATAATAACAAAATGTTAAAGAACATATAAAGTTAAGTTTCCCCAAATCTATGTCACTCACCTCACTTTACTCCTAGCTCAGGGCAAAGGTTCTATAGAGGAGGAAAGTTACTCACCTGGTCTTTGAAGAACAAAGTGGAACACGACAGATATATAAGAATGCAATGGGCAATCTATGCAGAAGCCAGGAACAGACCATACAAAGACACTTGGCACACACTATGAATATTATCATTGAGACAAAGAATTGTAAACAAGATCATAAACAGAAGACTATTTGTAGTTGGAAAAGACTCCAGGTGGAGGAAGAAATGCCAAGATCATGCAGAATGTCCTTATGGAGCCAAGTAATTAGAGTTAATCCCTACACTTCTGATAAGACTATTGCAATTATAGATACTTTGATTTAATGTTATAAAGGCTTGCTTGAGTGTGCCCTGTAGGCCTTAATGTGCTTGTTTTCAGATTATTTGTTTCATTGCTGTTCTTAAGCAATGTGAAGAAAAAAAAAGATCATTAAAACAGGGCTTGGATGTCATTTGTTGTTGTTGGCTAACATGGAGATGATTCTGATTCATAGAAACCTTATGTTCTAGGAATTAATGTTTTCTAAAATTGGGAAGGGTGTACACCAGGGATGTGTCCTGTCTCCATACCTTTTCAACCTGTATGCAGAACAGATTATCCAGGAGGCTGGGTTCTATGAGGAGAAATGTGGGTCTGGATTGGTGGAAGATCTAGCAACAATCTGCATTATGCAGATGACACAGCCCTGTTTGCTGAAACTGAGGAGGACCTAAAGTGCTTGCTGCAGAGGGTCAAGGACTGCAGCTTCAATATGGATTGAGGCTTAATGTCAAGAAGACAAAGATCCTCACCACTGGACCAATTGGCAGCATCAGGATGGATGGTGAAGAGATTGAGATTGTTTACAGCTTTAGTCTGCTTGACTCCACAGTCAACAACACTCTTGGCACCAGCAGCCAGGAAATTAAAAGACGCATTGCAATGGGAAGTCTGCTGTTAGGGACCTTTCTAAAGTTCTGAGGAGCAATGGTGTCTCTCTGGAGACTAAAGTGTGTCTGATACAGGCCATGGTCTTTGCAATCATTTGTTATGCATCAGAGAGTTGGACAATGACTAGTGATGACAGGAGAATTCATGCCTTTGAGCTGTGGTGCTGGAGAAGAATATTGAGGGTACCATGGACTGCTAGGAAAACAAACAGATTTGTCCTGGAAAGGGTTAAACCGGGTGGCTCCTTGGAGGCAAGGATTCTGAGGCTCCATCTAACATACTTTGGACATATTTTAAGAAAGGACTGGTCCTTGGAGAGGGACATCATGCTTGGGAGGGTGGAGGAACAGCACAGGAGGGGAAGACCCTCTATGAGGTGGCTAGATTCAATGACTGGGGTAATTGGGATGGGTGTGTCAGAGACAGTGTGATTGGCACAGGACAGAGCAGAGTTTAGGGCTGTTGTACATAGGGTCGCTATGAGTCGCAATTGACTCAATGGCACATAACAACAACAACAATCCTGTGTCATCCTCACAATTGCTAGTCTGTTCAAGTTCACCATGTGCCTATTTTGTTAATTGGTCTTTCTCACCCTTGATGATCCTCCACTTATAAATAAATTGTGTCCTTCTCTAGCAGTTGAACTCCCTTGATAACATGCTTAAAGGAAGCAAGAGAGAATTAAGGTTTTCACTGATAACTATATGTAAGTCCATGATCAGGCCTTTTGCTCTATTCTTCTATCTTGGTTAGGAAGTTCCCTAGAACCTGTCCACCATGATGGCCTGCTGCTGTTTAAAGCCCCAGGAGCCTATTATCCAGCATCACAGAAACACACAAGCTACTACATATAACAATCCAACAGGCGGTGACTACATATAGTTGTATGTGTGCGCTGTCAAGTCGATTCTGACTCGCAACATCACTTTGACTTAAGAGCGTTACACACTGGACTGCCAATCAAAATGCTGCAGCTACCCCACAGGGCAAGATCCTCAGCTTCTTAAACCCCATAGAGGATGATCATGACTCAGTGACGTTGGATTTCGTTTAGTTTTTGGTTTATAGGACAGAGTAGAACTACTCTATGTGGTTTCCAAGCTCTAAACATTACAAACACAGATTGACACATCTTACCTAGCCCTGAAGAGTATTTATCTCTCCTTTTAGTCTCTAAGTCCGACGCTCTCCACATTATTATAATACTTTACTTCGTCTTCTCAAGCTGCCCTTCGACATCTTCTCTTCAGTTCTTTCTCTTCCACTTCACTCCCTTAACTGTTGGATTCTTGATGCTCTCATGCAATTTTCAGAGTCTTTTCTGGCATCTGTTTTGTTTTTATTTTCTTTCTCCTCTGTCTTTGTAATGACCTTTTGTTCTCTTCACAGATGACATTCTTGATTTCATCCTACAACTCATCTGGTCTTCGATCACTGGTGTTCAACACTTCATGTCTATTTTTAAGATGATTTTTAAATTAAGAATACAGCCTCAAGATCATACTTTGGTTCTCATGGACTTGTTTTCATTTTCTTTAGTCTCAATTTGAACTTGCACATGAATAATTGAAGATCTGTTCCAGAGTCAACACCTCATTTGGTTTTGACTATTTCTCCAACAACTCCTTTCACAGATGTAGTCAATATTTGCGATGAATAAATCATAGAATGCACAAAATTTCATCGTTTTATTTCCAGCCTCATGCCTGTCACCGAAACTGTGCTTTCCAACTACCATTCTTTCTTAATTGTTTTTTACTTCTGCATTCCAGTCACTGATTATTATTAATGCAACTTGATTGCATGTTTGGTCAAGTGCAAACTTAAAAACGTGCTAAAAAAATCTCCAATTTCCTCTTCTTTGTCTTTAGTTCTTAGTGCATGTACTTAAACAATCATCATATTAGCAGTTCCTTCTTGTGTGCTATCACTCACACCATTGTGCTTCAGGATAGAACTGAGTCATTTGTTGAGCTGGTAAGATCTTTTGACACCACCAACAATATGACTCCCACTAAAGACATGGCAATCCACTTGCTGAGTCAGAGGAAGGCAACATAATGGGAGTTTGCACTCTTCCCTCTCCCTGGCATTTTATAATTTCCACACTAATCTCTTCTGTATTATCAGTCACATCCATATGTCAACAACAATAAATATGCCAAGGTCCTGGATTTATTAATTTTATCACCAGTTATGGGCATGCCACTCATCTTCCTCTTGTCTAATTTGTTAAATCCTTAAAAATAATTCTCCTGAAAACCCTGTGAATTGTATTTCACACTTGGAATAAAAGAAAAAAAAAACCCTTCTATATTTCAGAATTAAAAAAAAAAATGTAAAATTAGCCTTTGACTATTGCAAGTTTGAACTGTGCAGGTGATGCTGGTATGTCCCAATTCAGCCCTTAATCTTTGTTAATATTGATTCTCTCCATCATTTCTTTCCTCTGATTTCATTAATGTGGTTCCTGTGAGGCCCATAAGTATATTCAAAATTTCGTGTGCTGTTGTTGTTGTTGTTGTTTTTAAGGTATTTTGATTGGGATAAACCATGGAATAAAAAATTAATTGATTAAAACGGTTAGAGCAACAGTTAATTATTATTATTATTTTTTCCTGTTGCTATTGCTGTGCAAACTCGTGATAAGTTGTTGTTGAGTGCTGTCAAGTTGGAACCAACTCATAGCTGACTTGATAGTGGGTTTTCAGAGGCAGTAAACGGTATGGTAGGAGACTGCCCATCCTTCTGTCATGGAAACTGGTGGATGTGAACCATAGGCCTTTGGGATTCAAGTACAGTCTCCTCTCACTAGGCCACCAGATGTTCCTCAGGTGATACAAATATCTTTTTAAAAGCCCTATTGGTTATGCTAAAATGATTGGCAACTCTGAAACCTACCGTGATAAGAACAGGGAGAGAATCACATCTAGGTGGACTGAATGTTTTCATAGCTGTGCTGTTCAAATGCGTGGAATTTCTACTGCTCTTGTGTGCAATGATCCTCATCCCCTGTGTTGGTCAAGGACCACCTGCCTCTATTTTTTAAACTCTAAGGAACTAACAAACAAATTAACATTTGCTTAAACCAATGCTTGAATTAGCTGGGAAGAAAGATGTCTTTCTTCTTTATTGCCTGGTGCATATAAGGAAGGTTTTTAAAATATTACCTCTGTGAAAATTTAAGGCTCTTTCCCTCTAATTATCTAATTGGCTAAATAATTCCATCTCTGCAGGAACGGAGATACATAACCATACTCCATTATGCAGATGAAAGTGAGACTTTATTTTTCATTTTTTGTTCGGAGAAGTATTATAAATTAATTCCTAAATTAATGGTTATGTCAAATGATGCAGCTATACCATGCCTACCCCCAAATATAGAATACTGATGAAATGAAATATCACTTAACTGCTCACAAAAGTCATTTTGAAAGCTATAATTATGGGCAGATAAAGCCCACAGAATTGTATGAAATACAGAACCTAGGTGTATCTGAGACCTACATAACGCAGGCATCAAAGTGAAAGGATCAATTTATTCAATCAACTACAATAAAGAAGTCAGAGATTAAAACTAGCCAAGTGGTAGATGTAAAAGTCCTGGATCATTACTCACACGGTTAATCTTTCTTCTTATTTTTTTTTTCTTGCAAGTTTTCTTTTTTATCCAATTTTTCCAGAGAGGTATCTCACTGAGTATTTGTAACTACTTGTTTCTGTCCAACGTTTGTCCTCAATGGAGTGTTGAAAGATTGGACAGATTAAAACTAAGTAAAAAAGAAGGGATAGTAAATAAATTTCCCATAATCCATGAAATAGTCATTGATGGTGACTACCAGTTCTCTAAGGCTTCTGATAGGGATTTCATATGAATATATTATATACACACATATATGACATGTTGTTGTTGTTGTTGTTATGTGCCGTCGAGTCGCCTGCGACTCATAGCGACCCTATGTACAACAGCCCTAAACCCTGCTCTGTCCTGTGCCAATCGCACTGTCTCTGGCACTCCCATCCCAATTATCCCAGTCACTGAATCAATCCACCCCATAGAGGGCCTTCCTCTCCTGCGCCGTCCCTCCACCCTCCCAAGCATGATGTCTCTCTCCAAGGACCGGTCTCTCCTCACTACATGTCCGAAGTAAGTTAGACGGAGCCTCAGAATCCTTGCCGCCAAGGAGCCACCCGGTTTAACCCTCTCCAGGACAAATCTATTTGTTTTCCTAGCAGTCCATGGTATTCTCAGTACTCTTCTCCAGCACCACAGCTCAAAGGCATCAGTTCTCCTTCTATCCTCCTTGGTCATTGTCCAACTCTCTGATGCATAACAGGTGATTGCAAAGACCATGGCCTGTATCAGACGCACCTTAGTCTCCAGAGAGACACCACTGCTATACATATATATATATATTTATATGGTACTGTTGTGTACCATCTATTGTAAACAATTCATATCTGATCCTCCAGCAAGTTTTTGGAGATTGTAAACTGCACAGGAGGATAGTACCTCTGTCCCATGAAGCAGCTAGTGGATTTGTGTCTTTGGGAGGGCAATGTTTCTTCTTATCACCAGGTTCTTGATATGTATATGTTTATATATATGTGGTGGTTGTTGTTGTATACCTTAAAGTTGGAACCGACCCATAGCTGACCCTCCAGTGAGTTTAAACCATGTACCTTTGAGATTGTAGTCTAGTGCAGCTTCTGGCCACGACGTCACTGGTGCAACCTATTATATGTATTATGTACTAATTATATATAAAGATAGAGACCTCTGGTGGCCTAGTGATAAGAAGCTCTGGTTCAATCCCAAAGACATACAGACACACAGTTCAAATCCATCAGCTCTCCTCAG
>NW_006399862.1:286573-289430 GCF_000299155.1 Elephantulus edwardii
TTATTTATATATATATATATATATATATATACACACACACACACACATATGTATATATACACACACATATATACATATATATACACACACATATATGTATATATACACACACATATATACATATATATACACACATACATATATATTTATTGGATATATATGTGTGGAGAGAGGAAGAGAATATGTTCCTCGGTTTAGCTCATTGTAGGAAACAATGGTCCAATAATTTAAGAGGACGTGATTCAAGGGCTGGTGGTCAATTTTACCATCTATAAGCCTTTTAACACTACTATAAATTTACTTGCCCCAAACACTAGGAAAGAAATAGAAAACTTAGGAGAACAACTTCATTTCTTTGAATACCAAAAATATTTATTAATAAATTTACAATTTATTGTTGAGTGGGCTGTAGTTTCACAGAAACATCAAGCACATACAACGCTTGCTCCTCTACTAAGGTATCTGGTAAAATGTTAATTAGGCCAATGCTACCCGATGTTTCACAGGCTAATTCTCAGACACAGACTAGGAGGCCTTTCTTACTAGTCTGTCCTATCCTGGAATTTTTCTGACACCTATTCAGAACCACTGAAATAGGTAAACCACCACTAACTGTGTGATGACTATCAATGAAGCCTGATAATAAGCTTATGCCTTTTGGATTAACAGTGAGAATTCTACTACCAAGCAAACTTAAGCACCATAAATTGACAATTTCTGTTGTTTTCAGGTGCTATAAAATAAAAAACAACTCAAATCAATACTATGAAAACCAGATTTGGGATCTCCTGCACATGCCCAATGACTAAGCTTCACCATCGTGGCCTTTAAAGTGCTCCTTGATTGTATTTTTTCCAAGACTGGTTTCTCTGTAACCTAGTTGCATCTTCTCCAAGAAGATTTTTTTTCTTTTGGTAGTCCATGAGATACACAGAACTCTTCTCCATCATGATGCCTTGAGAGTGTATATTCTTCTGCCAGCCTTACTCACTGTCCAAATTTCAGATACAAATCAAATAATTGAGAAGACAACGGCTTGAATCAAGTGTTCCTAGTCTTCAAACAAGCTTCATTGCCAGTCAGCATTTGGAAGGTCCTTGAAAGTAGATTTTCCCAATGCAACACATCTTCTGATTTCTTGACATCTAGTTCCAAGACCTCAACATCAAGAGAACAAAGATTCTCAACAGTGAGCTAAATGACAGTATCATGACTGAGATTGTTAACAGCTTCTGTTTGCTTGACTCCATAATCAACACTCTTCGTCTCAGTATCCAGGAAATCAAAAGGCAAACTGCATTCAGAAAATATGCTGTCAGAGCCCTCTCCAGAGTACTGAAGAACAATGATATCAGTCTGGAAATTAAGGTGCAGTATACCTGATCCAGGCTATGGTCTTTGCAATTACTTGCTATGCATCAGAAAGTGGGACAATGACTAAGGATGATAGTACAATTGATGCTTTTTAGTTGTGGTGCTGGAGAAAAGTATTGAGTATATTATGGACTGCTAGGAGAACAAACAGGTTTATCTTAGAAAGCATGAAACCAGCTGCTCCTTACAAGCATTTTAAAGCTCTGTCTGACATACAATGGGCATTTTGTAACAAGGGACCAGTCCTTGGAGAGGAACATCATGCTTAGAAGTGGAGAGGGACAGCACAAGAGAGGAAGACTCTCAATGAGATGGTTTGATTCAGTGACTAAGGTAATGATGGGAGGTATGTCAATGACAACAAGGTTGGCTCAAGAAAGAGTAGAATTCAGAGTTATACATAGGGTTGTTATGAATCACAGATGAATCGACAGCACATAACAACAACTACTACCAAAAGTGCTGATTGTGGAAAGAACAAGTTTAAATCTTTTGACAACTTCAGTATTTTCTCCATTTAACATGATTTTGCCTATCGGTATTTTTGTTTTCTTGATTTTGAGATGTAATTTGTGTTGAATATTGTACTTGTTTTCATACAATTAAGATTCTCCTTGTCTCTTCTCACAGAAATATCCTATATCTTTTTCATACTGTTATATTTAATGATATTTTTGAAAATCAAGAAAAAATCAATAGGGAAACCAGGTGATAATATGAAATGCCTTGGAAAACATACTATATTAGTCATTTTCACTCCATAATCATCAAAAGGGAAGTGATGTTACTTTATTCTTGTGGCTGTTTTTACTTTTACTGTACTCTGAGTTCATCTGATAAGTTTTCTTGAATGAATACATGCACAGAAGTGTTCATACAGTTAGTCACTATTCTAAGATAAAGCACTTTCTGTTGTAAAGTAGTTGAGACTCTCCAGTGGGTCTCTGAGGCTGTAAATGTCCTTGGGAGGTTTCCTATCTTTCTCCCTAGGAGTCCCTGGTGGATATGACCTGCCAGAGACACACTGTCTTTGGTTGTTAGTTAACACATTAAGCTGTGTTCTCTGCCACTAAAATTCTTTAGACAGACTTTCAGAATTTACTTTGAAAGAAACTTCCTACAACCTCGAAACTTTTTGTCTACAGGGAAACTACAGTGAATTTTTGAATGGAGAGGGAAAATGCGCTTCTAGGACTTCACTTTCTTAGTCAGTAGTTGTAGAGTTGTGCTGAGTTGGAACTGCTGTGACGGTAATAGTTTAGGTATAAGGGACGACCATATCCCTTCAATCAGCACAGTCACTGTAGAGTTTCAAAGATAACCCCTCAGAAATCCCCAGATTTAGTCACTAGCATGACTATTCTTATTGTTGCCCTCTAAGTTTATAAGACTTTTTTCTTCTTCTTTATTTTCCTATTCATATATTTCTCATATCTCAGTTTAGTGCTACCGGAACTTCAGACATTCCACTCTTGTTCTTTTT
>NW_006399862.1:290475-298144 GCF_000299155.1 Elephantulus edwardii
ATATTCAATACTCTTCTCCAACACCACAGCTCAAAGACATCAATTTTCCTGTCATTCCTAGTCATTGTCCATTTCTCTAATTCATAGTAAGTGATTGCAAAGACCATGACCTATATCAGGTGCACCTTGGACTTCAGAGTGATATCATTGCTCTTGAGTATTGGGAGAGGTCCCTAACAGCAGATTTTCCCATTGCAATATGTCTTTTAATTTCCTGGCTGCTGGTACCCTGAGTGTTAACTGTGGAGCCAAGCAAACTAAAGCTGTGAACAATCTCAATCTCTTCACCATTTATCATGATGCTGCCAATTGGCCCAGTGGTGTCCTTGTTTATGTTAATTAAATATTTTATCAAATACCCTCTCTACTCACACCAATGGACATGTTGTGTATCATAGAGTCAGACTGACCCGTAGCTGACACTTCCATGAGTTTTCAGAAGGAGTAAATTGCATGGGAAGAGATTGCCCATCTTTCTCCCACACAGTAGCTGCTGCTGGTGGTGGCTGTGAATTGCAACTGCTACTTTGCTTTGAGGACATAACTCATGATCCCTAAGCTACCACTGCTTCTGAAAACCCGTTGGAGTGTCAGCTGTGAGTTGATTTTGACTCAACAAAAAATAGCATCAGCTTTGAATATGTTACCCATAATTCACACATCGTTTAAAACAACCTCTTATGGACTCTGGCCTTCACTGTTCCTGGTATGGTTTAATTTAAGGTTGGTACCACAGTTCTAGCATTTTAGAATTTTAGACAAATTGTCAGCATACCAATTAAAGTTGGTTAAAGTGTTATTAAATTTCGCAGTTTTAAATAGAAAACTGAGGCTAAGAAAACTTCCCAAATTATTAGATAAATAGGAACCATATTCAGCATTTAGACTTGAGTTATTTCCTATAAATATTGCATACTTTCTCTGTTGTTGTATCAGGCATTTAGTATTTTAATTTTTGTTCGTATTTATTTCCATTTGAGTCTAAGTTTTCTGACACCAATTAGCATATCTAGATTTTATTCTAGAAGACAAACACTAAGCAGATTGTACATTTCAATAACTTCTTGCTGATAAACTTTTGTGAACCAAAGTTCCTTGGTGAACTTTGATACATAGCTGTTTCATTTTTGTAAGGTGATGTAGTTTCCATTGTATCCTTTTTTCCTCCTTCCACAGAACTTCTATATCTACTTTAACTTAAATCTTAAATGAGAAAAATTTTTCTTTCTCCCCAGTTACATTAAAATTTGTGAAATCTGTAATTGAAGAAAACGCAAATGTTTTCCATTACAACAAATGACAGAAAAGTGGTAAGATTGCATGCTATCAAAGGCGGGAAAACTTGCAGCACCCAGAAAAACGGTTAAGTATTGGCTCTCACCAATTCCACTATATAAATCAAACATTTAGAATTTGAAGGTTCTGGTCTTTGATTTGGTTTTTTAAAACAGCTGACTCTCTGTGTTTAGAAAGAAAAAAAAAATATTACTTAGGAAGATTAGACCAGTAGATGGCTCTGTGTTTCTTGATTTATAAAGAAGAGTGGAGCTAATACTTTTGACTGCTGGTGAACAGATTTGATTTGATTGCACCAATGACAGGAATAAACCTCATGCAGACTTGCTGAAATGGGACACTTTCTGTTGTTTTGTCATGGAGCTTAAAATGGGAAAGCTATTCTTGACCCTTCTCGTCCTTGACAAGTTCCAGAGATTACGGCAGGGATCAGCACCAGCAAGAAAGACAATTTTTTCCCCCTCAACTTTAAAGAGAACACTGGTTTCGTCTGCGCAAAGTCACTTCTTCCCGCACCTTTAAGCTCTTGAAAGAACTGGAACTAATAACAAAAATGGAACCGGTTTTCATTGTTATGTGGCAGCAGGTCACCTGTCACAGTGGGACACTGGTGCAACTGCCAAGTTGTAGGACCTATTTATGTCCATGGAGATAGATAAGAAACATGGGGAATTTACAAACGAGGTATTTGTAAAGGTGGCATTGCAATTTACCCTCAGAAGACAGTGTTCTCTCTCTCTCCTTGTTCTCTCTCTCTCTCTCTGTGTGTGTGTGTGTGTGTGTGTGTGTGTGTGTTTAGAATGAGGAAAAACAAATAGTCTAAGAGCAAATAACATAATTTTTAAAAAATAGATTCTACACAAAAGCTACAAATAAAGAAAAATCACTTTGACTGTTATATGCCTGAGTGTGTCTCTACAAACACTTTTAAGTATATGCACGTAGAGCAGTGTTTGTAAAGGGAGCTTCCCCCTCCTTATTCAGAATACCTTCTGCATCTCTCCTTTTGGCAGCTAAGTTATAAAACTCTTTGAAATCAACCTGTCAGATGATAAACAAGTGTCATGTCAGGACTTCTGTGTTTTGAGGAGTGGTTCGTTTTAATATCATGTCTTCAAAACAAGATGTAAAGCCTGAGATGCGGACTTCAGAAAAAGTCTGCGTCTCCAGATGAGGGATTCCTGAGTAGGGTCTATAGCTGGAAGTGTGTGGAACTTGTGCGTGGATTCATTTGCACAGTAACTTCAGGAGGCTTTGAGGAAATCTGAACGCATATGACAGAGATGGAAATAGAATTATACACGTTGAGGTTTGGTGTGACACTGCCACTTTACTCATTTCTGCAGGGACTCCCAACAACTAGAGCCCAGCTGTGCTAGTTCACAAAGCTTACCACCCTTAGAAGGTTTGGAAGTGATATGACTGATCACAGTAAATCATACTCAATTATTTCCCCGCAATTTGAGGTCTTGAATATGCCAGGTCTCTTTAGGAGAGAGACAACTGATTTTAAGCAGGAACAGACACAGGAAGATATCAAAATACCTAGCTTTAACTGGAGTGCACGGAGTGCCAGCCTCCTGATCCTGAAATTTCAAATGCTTGAGTCTCAGACTTGACCTCCTTACCCACTAAGATAATGAGGATGAGGGTAAGCCACTGTGTGCTTCAATTTGTCAGATTGTAAATCCATAAAGTATAAAAATGAATAATGTTCACCCCATACTCCACAGGCAGCAGGATCCTCTGTGCACTAACCATCATTGAACCTTTAACTCTAAAGGATAGAGCCTATCTCTATCCCCATGCTTGTTTGTAACTTTTCACTATTACCATCTTGATCAAATTCAAGTAAATGCACTGCACAGCCCAAGTCTCCTGATTATTCCTGTACATCGATTTGATAAACACCCATCAAGTTGAGTTTCCAGAAAATCAAGTGACCTATGGCTAAGAGGTACTTCCCTCAACCTTGAACTGCTCTGGGCCATCAGAGGTGAACGGAAAATACCTTAATCAAAGAAAGGAAGATAGGAAGAAGGAAAAAGAATGATTCTGTGCTTTACTTGAGAGTACAACACGGCAAAGAATGAGACAAAACGAGAAATGAGGGAGTGAGAATGAGTTTTGCATCCTTTTATATTTATAAAACAACTCAATATGCAAACATGAACATCACTTTCGAATGGTCCCATTATTGAAAATCCACTCTTCTTCTCAGAGTACTCACAGCAGGTGACTCTAAGCTAGTGTAATATCAGCGTTAGAAGTGCCTTTCCAGATGTTCTGGAACTGATGAGTAAAGCATAAATCTGAATATAAAATGGCATGAATTGCCCACATTCTAAAGAGGGAGATGCCAAAAACTTGGTGTGGAGACCATCTTGATGCTGGCTAAAAACGCTGTCTCATGCCTGTAGCCTCTGCCTCACCAGGGTTTGTGAGTTCAGAGAACAGCAGAGGTGACATACCTATCTAGGAAGCATTGACCTGAGGAGAGCTTGTGCTTCCCTCAGTCCCCATCAACGCTTACTGACCATGCAGCTAGTGAGTGGGGGCCCTGCGAGAATCACCCAAGAATGCAGCATACATTTATGTTTTAAAGGAAAAAAATAACAATACTTCTTTCTGATATTGGACGCAAGTTTAGGCAAAAATATTACTTGTTCTACACCTATATGATAAAAGAACCCTGGAAAGATATACCTAAGCACAGAAATGGGCCAGTGGGATATCAAGAAATATTCCTACCTTGAAGTTATGCAAAAATGAATCAATAATTGGTTTGGTCCCATAGTACAACAGATATCACTATATCTATGCTATGTCTGCTAACTTTTACTACAGACTAGCTACCGGGGTGGGGGTGGGGCTTAATTATTACACGTCTATGGCTCCATAGGGAGCTCTGGTAGCCTAGTGGTAAGGAACTGCAACTACAATCCCAGAGGCGTACGGTTCAAATCCACCAGGTGCTCTGCTGGGGAAGGAGGGACAATCTCCTCCTGTACCAGTCAGATCTGATTTGACGGTACACTCACACACAAATGGATCCATTAATGTGTAGGCATACAAGTGCACCACGGGTTATTGTAATTGTTGTGTATTGTCAAGTGGGGACCGACACATAGTTAATCTCCAGAGTTTTCAGAGACAGTAAATTGTGTAGGAAGAGAATGCCCATCTTTCTCCCATGGAGCAGCTGGTGGATTTGAAGCACATGCCTTCATGTTGGCGGTGCAACTCCTTACCACGGAGTCACTAGAGCTGCAGTAATTTCACAATTGCCAATAACTGGAATCAACCTACATGTCCCTGATAGACAAATGTGTAGACAAAATATGGCTATGAAGTCATACAGTGAATAATACCTGATTCATGTTACAAGACCGGAGAACTTTGAAAATGTTTTGGTGCTAGACTTTTGGAGAGCTTTGAAAATGTTTTGCTGGCCAAAGCAGGTCAATCCCAACAGGACATACATTGTAAAATTTAGTTTTTATGAAATATCTAAGATAAGCAAACACATAGAGAGCAAAGTTTATTGGTAATTTACAGGAGAAGGGAGGGAGAGAAAAGATGAGTCACTGCTTAAATATGTGTATCTGACTGGTATAGGAGGAGAATGTCATTCCTTCAGCAGAGCATCTGGTGGATTCGAACTGCACACCTCTGAGATTGCAGTGCAGCTTCTTGCTACTAGGCCACCAGGACTGCAGCCTTCAATATGGATTGAGGCCCAAGGTCAAGAAGACAAAGATTCTCACTACTGGACCAATTGGCAGCATCAGGATGGATGGTGAAGAGATTGAGATTGGTCACAGCTTTAGTCTCCTTGGCTCCACAGTCAACAACACTCTTGGCACCAGCAGCCAGGAAATTAAAAGACATATTACAATGGGAAAGTCTGCTGGTTGGGACCTCTCTAAAGTACTCAAGAGCAACGATGTGTCTCTGAGACCAAGGTGCGTCTGGTACAGGCCATGGTCTTTGCAATCACTTGTTATGCATCAGAGAGCTGGACAATGACCAGGGAGGATAGAAGGAGCATTGATGCTTTTGAGCTTTGGTGTTGGAGAAGAGTCTGAGAGTGCCATAGACTGCTAAGAAAACAAACAGGTTCATCCTGGAGAGGGTTATACTGGGCTGCTCCTTGGAGGCAAGGATTCTGAAGCGACCTCTGACATACTTTGATCATGTTGTAAGGAGGGACCGGTCCTTGGAGAGGGACATCATGCTTGGAAGGGTGGAGGGCAGGCGCAGGAGGGGAAGACCCTCTGGGAGGTGGATTGATTCGGTGACTGGGGCAATCGAGATGAGTGTGTCAGAGGCAATGAGACTGGCACAGGATAGAGCAGAGTTTAGAGCTGTTGTACATAGGGTGGCTATAGCTGCAAGCGACTCGACGGCACATAACAACAACACTGCTTAAAAGTGGTCAGTTTCTGCTTATGGTGATGGAGTATTTGCAGAAGGCATCAGTGACAGTTACTCAACATTTCTCAAGTAGCTGGGTTTCCAGAAATGTACGTAAATAAATTATCAAATGTTGTATTGAATAAAAAAAAAATGTTAAAAACCTTGTGGGCGATGCCAATGAGGAGATAGGTAGAGTCTGGAATTTATTAATGAAAGGACATCACCTTAAGATTCCCTGGAAAAATATTTGTGTCTAGACTCCAACATACACCTATTATTAAGCATAAAGAGAAAGATTAAACATGTTAGGGACCTCCCCAAAGTACTGAAGAGCAATGGTGTCTCTCTGGAGACTAAGGTGCTTCTGATACAGGCCATGGTCTTTGCTATCACTTGTTATGCTTCAGAGAGTTGGAAAATGACTAAGGAGAATCGAAGGAGAATTGATGCCTTTGAGCTTTGGTGCTGGTGAAGAGTATTGAGGGTACCATAGACTGCTAGGAAAACAAACAGATTCATCCTGGAAAAGGTTGAACCTTGGAGGCAAGGATTCTGAGGCTCCGTCTAACATACTTTGGACATCCTTGGAGAGAGACATCATGCTTGGGAGGGTGGAGGGACAGCACAGAAGGGGAAGGCCCTCTATGAGGTGGATTGATTCAGTGACTGGGGTAATTGGGATGGGTCTGTCGGAGGCAGTGTGATTGGTACAGGACAGAGCAGGGTTTAGAGCTGTTGTACATAGGGTCGCTATGAGTCGCAAGCGGCTCGAAGGCACATAACAACAACAACAAGCTGGCTTTTCAGAACTCAGCAATGATGCACACCGATGTTTATTGCTGCTTTGTTCACAATAGTTGGAAAAAACCCAAGTGCCTATCAGCAAACAAATGAATAGAGAAGCTGTGGTATATTCACACAATGCAATATGATGCTGCATTAAAAAACAAGGAACTCATGCAATATTTTATACAAAATGGGTGACCCTGGAGGACAGTATGCTGTGTGAAATATCTCAGTCACAAAAGGACAAATATTGCATATGGCCACTGTTATAAATGAGACTGACATCAGGGTTAGAGGGAAGACTGAGAAAGAGAGGATGAATAATGTACACAGCATTGAAACAGCTGAGCGAGAGAACTGCTTAAAAGGGTTTATGACTAGGTATGATTGCTGTGACAGGAGTCCAGAATTAAGGCTGCATATTGGTGTGGAGGGGTTGTATAACAGTGAAAGAATTTTTCTTTTACTTTCAAAGAGAAGAATGAATTGGGTGGGAGAGATGGGTAGGGAGAAAAGTACAACAATGAATGAATGGAAATGCTAAGTTTCTGTAAACTTTAATTAAAAAAAATAACTCAACAATGTATGATAATTAAGAGATTGACACTAGAACTGATAGAATAGTTATATTGTGGTTTTCTGGTTTCGGTTTTATGAAGTTTTGTTTCATGTTGTTTTGTTGTTTTGTTTTTCCTAATCAAGCAGGGAAGGGAGATTAAGAATAATGATCCCTTGTTGCTGTTAGATGTCACGGAGTCAGGTCTGACTAACAGTGAAACTATACAACTTGAATGCAACTGCTCGATTCTTCCCCAATTTCACAATCTACACTAAAGCCCATGAGTATATTCACTGTGCACATCCTATCAAAAAGTTTTCTTTTTTTCTCCAACCCTATACCTTTCCCAAGCATGATGCCTTTTCCAAGCCATGGTCCCTTCTGGCAACATGCTGAAAATCTGTAAGGAATCCACTTCCTAAATGACATGCCTCTGGAACCTCTATGAACTTTGATAAATACCGATAGTTATAGAAAGTCTTCAGGCCTTTTATTCATAGGGTTGCTATGAGTCGTGCTCGACTTGACAACAATCAACAACAACAAAAACATCCTTGAATTTAGTGTATGCTGACAAAAGGCCAGAAGTTCAAATCCACTAGCTGGAAT
>NW_006399862.1:298468-304107 GCF_000299155.1 Elephantulus edwardii
TCAAATTTGTATTTGAATTTTGTAAACAAACTAGTAGAAAGAAAAAAAAAATAAATAAACAAAAGAAGACATGTGGTGAAATTTTTTAAAAAGAAAAAGTCCATTAGCTGCTCCCTAAGAGAAACAGAGTCATTTCCCCCTGTAAAGCTTTGCAGTTTGAGAATCCAACGGAAGGAACTCTGGGTTATAGCCCATAGCAGTAGGCTAGCTTATTAAAAACCAAACCAAACCAAACCAAACCAAACCAAACCAAACCAAAAAAACCCAAACAAAACTCATTGCCATCAAATCAGCACCAATTCAAATCCCCATTGGATTTTCTGAGGCTTTCCTCTTACTGGACGCTATTGTCCATCTTTCTTCCATGGAGACGCTAGAAGATACAAACCTTCAGAGCAATGTGACTTTTGCATTAACAGAAATGCCCTGTATAGACTATATACATGGCTTTTTATGGCTGATTTAGGATGTTGTTTGAGAGAATGAAAACTGTCTATGCTTCTGCCGTTTGTGTTCTATGAGTTTTATATAGCTTGTTGCCCCCACAAAGAAAACATGTAAATCCTCACATAAAAACCATGACTAAACATCATCCACCAAATTGTTTCTTTTCTGCACATACGCAGCCGGGATATCAATTCTGTTTATTTGATGTCCCATTGTCCTGTTACCTACTCTAAACCATAATTCTTTGTTAAGGCACATGTGAGAGTTTTTAGATAATTACAGAGATAACAATGACTGACTTCTATGATACCAACGATGACACTGATTTTATAACCGCTTTCTGCTTAAATATTATTTTTGCTTCTAGGCAACTAAAAAATCAGGAACAGATTTTGCCAGAGTGGTTACTGAACCATAGTTATGTCACTTGCTCATCTGATTCCTATTAGGACATTCAGAGAATTCACAGCTGAGCACTTTCCACCATCTTCCTCATTCTTGGGTGAATCTGAAATGCTTGTATCTCTCTCTGTGGTAAACCAGTCTGAAAAGAATCAGGACCCCAGGGGCGAAGTGGAAGGGTGGAAGGAAAGAGAAAGTGAGCATGCCAATTGCTATTAAATAAATTAGAAACCTTTGAGTAGGGGAGTTTATACCACAATGTGATTGCTTTTACCACTGGAATGTCTTTAAAGAGTATATTTAACAACACAGTTTTCTTTCACATTCATGTCAAAAAGTCTGGCCTGTCCTCTATCACTATCAAGTATGGAACAGAAAGAGAGAAAACAAGTATTTTAAAGAAGTTTTATTATCTTCTTGAGTCACCAAGCAATAGATAATAGAATTGCCACAGTGAGTTCACGCTTACACAAAGCTATCATTCATGCAAATTTATATAGCTTGTTGCCCCCACAAAGAAAACATGTAAATCCTCCCATAAAAACCATGATTAAACATGATCCACCAAATCGTTTCTTTTCTGCAAATAAGAAACATTTCATTCTCTTAGCCTGAAACATGGTTTACTTCACTTATTCCCTTTAAAATGTAAAGAAAAAGGAAGAAAGAAGACCTATAAAAACTGAAGCGCTATTCATGCTTTTAAACTATATTTTTGTTTATCATACACACATGTGCTATACGTTATTTATAATCCTAGTTGTGGAAATCTAGCCCTCTGAATCCATTTTTTGACAGTAATATTGGGTGAGAAGGTAGTCATCTTTCATTTCAAGTTTTATGGAAATTCTTATAAGGAACATGCCTATCTGTGTAAATAAATCAAGATGCCATTGTGGGAGATGGACCTTTCTTTTTCACTGAGAAAATGTACCACAGAAAGAGAAGAATGGGCTAATGATAACCGATGCAATTTGTGTACAAATTACATGATCAATACAGACAGTTTCAACTGGCAAAATGAGTGGAAATCAAGAATTTCAGCTAAATTGATAACACAAATAAGTACGTATTTTTAGCATGTAGAAGTCTAAAAATAAGCATAAGGTTTTAGTCAAGCATGACCAAACGCTTCAAGAAGCCCATCTGACTTGTAACATTGCTGTCATGGCTTTGCAGTTAAAGCAGGAAATGATACTCTTGTTTTCTGTTGTAATGCATTCTTTCCCTGCTTTGTAAAGTAATTTCCACTAAGCGTACCTCTGATATAAATATGACGGCAATCAGGAAATGGCACACAGTGTTGACTGGAATGTCTCGTGCCAGTCTACAGTGGTCCTGAACAACTGTGGGACACAGAGAATGCTACAAAGTTTAGAAACAAATCTCCTAAAAGAATATACAGGGACAATCACAACAAGAAGGTATGTGACCTATGTTGTTGTGTGCCGTACAGTTGCTTGTGACTCATAGGGACCCTAGGTACAACAGCCCTAAACTCTACTCTGTCCTCTGCCAATCGCACTGTCTCTGACACTCCCATCCTGATTATCCCAGTCACTGAATCAACCCGCCTCCCAGAGGGCCTTGCCCTTCTGCGCCATCCCTCTACCCTCCCAAGCATGATGTCCCTCTCTAAGGACCAGTCTCCCCTTAAAACATGTCCAAAGTATGTTAGATGGAGCCTCAGAATCCTTACCTCCAAGGAGCCACCTGGTTTAACCCTTTCCAAGATTAATCTGTTTGTTTTCCTAGCAGTCCATGGTACTTTCAATACTCTTCTCCTGCACACAGCTCAAAGGCATCAATTGTCCTTCTATCCTCCTTGGTCATTGTCCAACCCTCTGATGCATAACAAGTGATTGCAAAGACCATAGCCTGTATCAGATGCACCTTAGTCTCCAGAGAGACACCATTGCTCTTCAGTACTTTGGAGAGGTCCCTAACAGCAGACTTTCCCATCGCAATACGTCTTTTAATTTCCTGGATACTGGATCCAAGAGTGTTGGCTGTGGAGCCAAGCAAACGAAAGCTGTGAACAATCTCAAAGTGACCTTTCCATACTGAAAATTCCAAAACACACATATTTTAATTTCAAAGTAAACAATGAATTACAATGTGACCTTGAAGCAGGAGTGGCATCCACTTCCAAAATAGCCTGGCTCCAGAAACTCTATGAACGTGGAGAAATGATGAAAGTTATACAAGTGTTCAGGTCTTTCGTTCATAGGGTCTCTAGGAATTGTCTATGACTCGACGGCACCTAACAACAACCACGACATGTTCAACTATTAACGTTTCATAGCTAAAAACAGTGTCACTTTCCCCAATTATTTATCAATTGGATCTGATCTTTAGGTCATATATATAAAAGATATATTTTAAGGAAATATATATTTCCTTAAAGTCTCAAGAAGTCTGTTTTATTGTGAGCTTTTCAATGTTCCTATAAAGTAATAAATTTTTTGTATTATATGTTTGAAAAGAAAAGTATTGCAAATGATTTTCCTTATTTGTTATGGCTGTTAAGTGCCAGAGAAACAAGTGCAACTTCAGCAACCCCAGGACAAACAATGGCAGCTCTACCCTATGCTTCACCAGCCTCACAATCTCCAACACACTCAAGTTGAGCGTTGCACTCTCTGTGTCAATCTAGTTCCATGAGGGTCATCCTTTCTTTTGCTGACTTTATTCATCATTAGGGACTAAAAATCTGGACAATTTTCCTAAAGACCATGTAAGATGAGTTATAGTCGTTTCACTCAATTAAAGTACATTAGACATGTTTATAATGTTTTACAATAGTAGCACCATGCAGTATTTGTCCTTTTGTGACTGGGATACTTCACTCAGCATACTGTCTTCCAGAGTCACCCATTTTGAATAATATTGTATGAGTTCCTTGTTTTTCAATGCAGCGTAGTATTCCATTGTGTGAATATACCACAGTTTCTCTATCCGTTCATTTGTTGATGAGCACTTAGGTTGTTTCCAACTCCTTACTATCATGAACAAAGCTGCAATAAACATGGGTATGCATATATCTGCCTGCATCTTGGGGCTGGGGAGAGACTGAGAAAGATGGTTTCAATAATGTATACTGCACTGAAACAGATGAGGGAGAAAACTGTTTAAAAGGAATATATGATTAGGTATTTTTGTCGTGACAGGAGTCTAGAGCGAAGGCTGCATAGTGGAGTGGACCTGGGGGAGGATTTGTAAAACAACGAAATAATTTTTCTTTGACTTTTCCAAGAGGGTTGTGTTCTGGAAGTGGGGAGGATTGGGAGGGGAGAAATGTGCAACAATGAATGAATGGAAATCCAAAGTCCCTGTAAATTTTTACTGAAATTAATAATAAGTTTAAATTAAAAAAAAATTAAGTTAGAGTAAGGAAAAAATGTTTATAATGAACAAAGAGAGAAGATTTATTGATGTATTTAGTCATCAATAATTTGTAAAGAATATTGATTATGCTATGAACTCTTAGAAGAACAAACAAACGGGTCTTAAAAGAATACAATCAGCATATTTCATAGAGTTTAAGAGAAGACTTTGATGTTCTTACTTAGAACATCTCATCAGGAAAGTCAATCACAAAGACAGGGCAACAAAATATAGAAACCCTCTGTAAAAGAGACTGTCATATTAAACTCTCATGCCAAGATGATAAAAGACTGAATAATATTAATTTATGTTATACATAAACTCACCATGACTCAGTGTTGACTTGATTTCAACAACAAAAATATTTATTGAATTAGTCATTTATTGCTTAGTCATTACATTGCTTAATTCCTTTTTTAATGTTTTTTATTTTATTATTTTGTGTGTGTACCATCAAATCGGAACTGACTGGTACAGGAGAAGATGGCCCCTCCTTCTCCAGCAGAACATCTGGTGGATTCGAACCACGTACCTCTGGGATTGCAATACAGCCTCTTGCCATTAGGCTACCAGAGCTCCCTTACATTGCTTAATTAATAATGAACTTTCTTTAGGCAGGAGAAAGTTGGAGAATATTTAGTTAATGTATTTTACCAGCACTTCATTTGATATGACACCAAATAGCTTACAGTGACTATTGTCACCCGACTATTTAGATCATTATGTCCATATCATGTTCCCACTTTGTATTCTGTACTTATATTCAGTGATTTAATTTTATGTATTCAGACAAATATAATATTGGTACTTTTATAAAGAAATTATTTTCAATTTTTCTGATCCATAGACATCATTCCAATATATTTCTCCGGCATTTATAGAGGAAATAGATTGTAAGCTTTGCTCTTCTAGTTTTTATTATAATGGATTTTAGTCCTTGTAAAGTGGCAAATTGTATTTTATATGTAAAGTTTTAAAGTTCTGCCAATGAGTTATGGTGGCTTAAAGGAGAGAACTTATCCTGGCAACCAATATATATGTGGTTCAAATCCAGTAGCTACTCCACTGGAGAAATATAGGCAATCTCTTTCATTGTGATTAAATGCCTTGAAAAACATGCTGAGGGATCAGTTATGGGTTAATTCCACCTCTATGGTAGAGTAAACACAAAACAACATATTCCCTACACCAAAAAATCTTGTCTATGTTTTAGTTATTGGTGTGTTCTGTTGAGTTAGAACCTACCCGTAGTTGACCTTCCAGTGGATTTTCAGAGGCAGTAAATAGCATGAAAAGAGATTGTTTGTCTTATTTTGTGAAGAAGTTGGTGGATTCAAACCATGTACCTTTGTGTTGTCAGCTCAATCCCTACTCACCCTCAATGAGATGGATTGATTCACTGA
>NW_006399862.1:304727-306408 GCF_000299155.1 Elephantulus edwardii
TTAATAAGACAACTACTGTATACGAAAACTGTTATTTAAGAATATTGAAAAGACAAGAGAAACTCATATGTGTGAAGAGCATATATCTAGTAGAGCTTCTCAGGATTGGAAGGTAGAAGATTAAATGGATAGAGGACGAACATGTTTTTAGAACAGAGGAAGGACAACGTGGAAAAAATTAATAATAAGACATTGTAGATGTTGTAGTTAATGATGTTGAACAAAGTATAAATAATTGACTAAAAAAGCTAAATAGAGCCTTACACACTAATAGAATCAAACTTGGAGGGTTTTCAAGGATGAAAAGAAAGGAAGAGGGGAGTAAAGACTAATAAATACATAGGTTGAGTGAAGGGAAGGGAAAGACATTGTACAATGGAGATGTGATGAAATATTGTAACTAGCTTTATTAAGCAACTGTAATTAATGATTATTGTTTTTATGTGCCTGTGTCCATCATGTTGCCTGTGACTCATAGAGACACTATGTATAATAGCAGTTACACCTGCCCAACCATGATTGCTGTATCAATCCATCTGGTCTGGGTCGTCCTCTCCAGCCTTCCGAGTATGAAGTTCTTGTTGGTTTTTGTTGTTGTGTGCCATTGAGTTATCTGTGACTCATAGTGACTCTGTATACAACAGACCTACACCCAACTCTATCCTGTGCCAATCTTATTGTCTCTAACACACCTACTCCCATTACTCCAGTCACTGAATCAATCCATCTCATCAAGGATCTTTCTCGCCTGCGTTATCCCTCTACCTTCCCAAGCATGATGTCCCTCTCCAAGGACTGGTCCCTCCTTGCAAAATGTCCAAAGTGTGTCAAGCAAAGCTTCAGAATCCTTGCCTCCATGGACAGCCTGGTTTTATCTCCTCTAGGACGAACCTGTTTGTTCTCCCAGCAGTCCATGATATACTCAATGCTCTTCTCCTGCACCACAGCTCAAAGGCATAATTTTTTCTTCTATCACCTCTAGTCATTGTCCAGCTCTCTGAAGCACAGCGAGTAATTGCAAAATCTATGACTTGGATCAGGCACATCTTAGTCTTTAGATTGACATCATTCCTCTTCAGTACTTGGAGAGTCTCTGACAACACACTTTCCCAATGCAATTTGTCTTTTAATTTCCTGGCTGCTGGTGCCAAGTGTTGAATGTAGAGCCAAGCAAACTGAAGCTGTTAACAATCTCAGTTTCTTTTTTTTTATTTCTTAGTTATATATTTCCTGTTTTATTCTGAAAACAATCTTTTCTGATATGTATTCAACTGATTATATTACAGTGTCTCAAGGTATATAGAAATTGCCTATATTCTCCTATAAACTAATTGAACACTCATAATTATTAATATTTAGGAATTTAAACAAAACAAGACTTTCTTTTTCCAAGTTTTAAAATTCTTTTTCCCACCTAAGTCAATATATATTTGACATCTGCATTATGGGTGCATATAAGGAAAAACATGTCTGTCAAACTGACCACAGAATTAAACAGCAAACAGAGTCTCTGACAGAATTCAATTTGCAAAGGCAAAGTCATTCAAGGAAGAGTAGAGAAACTGATTTCCTTATGAAATGGTCAAAAATTAAGAATTAACAAAGATGTTAAATATTTCGTAAATCTTTCCATATTCTTTTAACATACAAGTGTGTATTACGAGTGTGTGGTGTTTGTAAT
>NW_006399862.1:306573-307540 GCF_000299155.1 Elephantulus edwardii
GAAATAGTTATGGCCTTGGACTATGGAATAGGAGCTTGCTCCGTCCACTCCATGCATCTACCTGGTATTGCAATCTCAGTTTCTTTACCATCTATCATGATACTGCCAATCAGCCCAGTGGTGAGAATCATCTTTGTTTTCTTGATGTTGAGCATCAATCCATATTAAAGTCTGCAGTCCTTGACCTTCTGCAGCAAGTGCTTCAGGTCCTCCTCAGTTGCAGCAAGCAGGGTTGTGTCATTTGCATAATTGTAAATTGTTGGTAAGTCTTACTCCAATCCTGATGCCACATTCCTCCTCATAGAGCCCAGCCTCCCAGATAATCTGTTCTGCATGTAAATTGAAAAAGTTTGTATAGAGGACACATCCTTGGCATATACCCTTTCCAATTTTTAACCATAAAATAAAAATTAATAAATGATTGAATGGAAATGAAAGAGTAAAAAAATAAGTTCAAGCCATGAGTTGCAATGCTTAAGGATGTTGTGGGCAGATTATTGAATGATCCAAGAAGCATTAAAAGCAGATGCAAGGAGTATACTGAATCACTGTACCAAAAAGAATTGACTGACACAGAAGAATTTCAAGAAACAACATATGAGCAAGAGGCAATGGTGATGGAGAAGGAAGTGCAGTCTACACTGAAGAGCTTGGAAAAAATAAAGCCCCAGGAACTGATGGAATACCAATTGACATATTTCAGCAAACAGATGCTGCCCTGCATGTGCTCACCAAGTTATGCCAAGAAGTCTGGAGGACAACTACTTGGTCAGCTGACTTGGTCAGCTGACTAGAAGATCCATTCCAAAAAAGATTACCCAACAGAATGTGGACATTATCAAACAGTAAAACTAATATCACACACTACCAAAATCTTGCTGAAGATTATCCAGAAAACAGTTGAACATTGACAAGGAATTGCCAGAAATACAGGCTGGGTTTAGAAGAGGTTGTGGCATTATGGACA
>NW_006399862.1:307640-308800 GCF_000299155.1 Elephantulus edwardii
GGATCTTGGCAGAAAGCAGAGAGTTCCAGAATAATGTATATCTGTGTTTCATTGACTAGTCAAAGGTGTTTGACTATGTGTATCATGATAAATTGTGGCTAACCCTGAGAAAATGGGGATCTCAGAGGACTTGATCGTGCTTATATGGAACCTATATTTGGACCAAGAACCAGAACAGGACCAGAGCAAGGAAACACTGCATGATTCAAAATCAGGAGAGGAGTGTGTCAGGGATGAATACTGTCTCCGTATATTTTCAATCTACATGCAGAACAGAACATTTGGGAAGCCGGGCATTATGAGGAGGAGTGTGGGTGGCATCAGGATTGAAGGAAGACTCATTAACAACCTACGATATGCAGATGACACAACCTTGCTTGCCGAAACTAAGGAGGATCTGAAGTACTTGCTACAAAAGGCCAAAGACTGTAGTCTGCAATATGGATTGAAGCTCAACATCAAGAACACAAAGTACTCACCACTGGGCCAATTGGCCGCATCATATTAGATGGAGAAGAGATTGAGGTTGTTAGAAATTATAGCTTGTTTGGATCCTCAAACAACACTCTTAATACCAGCAGTCAGGAAATCAAACAACGAATTAATTGCATTGGGAAAATCCGCTGTCATGGACCTCTCCAGATGCTGAAGACCAAGGATGTCAGTCTAGATTCAAAGGTACACCAACTCCAGGACATAGTCTTCTCAATTCCTTGTTATGCTACAAAGAGGTGGACAATGACTAGGGATGAAAGAAGGAGAATTGATGCCTTCAAGCTGTGGTGCTGGAGAAGAATCATGGACCTCCATGAAAACAAATAGGTCTGTCTTGGAGAGGATGAAACCAAGTCTCTCCTTGGAGGCTAGGATTTTTAAGCTGTGCCTCACTTACTTTGGGCATGGGACCAGGTGAGATTGCTCCTTGGAGAAGGACATCATGCTTGGAAGGGTGGACAGAGGGCGCAGGAGAGGGAGACTCCGAATGAGAAGGATTGATACAGTAACTGGGCTGATGAGGGTTGGTATGTCAGCGTTAGTGACACTGGCTCAGGACAGGAAAGCGTTCAGAACTGCCGTACTGCCATTATACATCACAGGCGACTCAATGACACATGTTGTTGTTGTTGTTATGTGCCGTCGAGTCGCTTGCAACTCATAGC
>NW_006399862.1:310405-317333 GCF_000299155.1 Elephantulus edwardii
TTAGAATCTTTGTTTATTTGACATTGAGATTCAATCCACATTGAAGGCTGTATTGTTTGATCTTCTGCAAAAAGTGCTTTAGGTCCTCCTCACTTTCAGCAAGTAAAGTTGTGTCATCTGCATAATACAGGTTACTGATGAATCTCCTTTCAATCTTGATGCCTTCTAGGTCTTCATAGAATTCAGCTTCATGGATAATTGCTCTGCATACAGATTAAATAGGTATGGAGAGAGAATACAACCCTGAGACACTCCCTTCTTCATTTGAAATCATGCAGTGTTTCCTTGCTCTCTTTTCTCTGCAGCACCCTGGTCTAAGTATAGGTTTTGCAAGAACACAATTAAGTGCTCTGGGATTCCCATACTTACTAGTAGCCATGACTTGTTATGATTCACACAAACAAATGCTTTCACACAGTTCAAAATGCATAAACAGACATTCTGCTAATATAGTTTTACTTTCAGCCAGCATCCCTCTGACATCAGCAATGATATCCCTGATGCCACGGTCTCTTCGAAATCCTGCTTGAACTTTTAGAAGTTCTCTATCTATGTACTGTTCCAGCCATTTAAAAAAACTAATTATATTATCCACACTGTTGAATCATCTCTTTTGGAAATGGGAACAAATATGGATAATTTCCAATCCATCGCCCAGACAGATGTCCTCCAAATTTTCTGGCATAGACTGGTGGGCGCATTCAAATCTGCTTCTGTTGATTCAAACAAGTCAATTGGTATCTTATCCGTGTTCTGGTGATATCCCTAACAGGGAATTGCCAGATATTAAACCTCAATTCAGAAGAGAACATGGCTATCACTGCTGACATCAGATCGATCTTGACTGAAAATGGAGAATACCATATAAAGGTTTATCTTTGTTGTATTACCAGATAAAAGCTTTTGATTGTTATAATACCAAATTATGGATAATGCTGTTGTTGTTGTGTGCCCTCATGTTGACAGCAACCCATAGGTGACCCTCCAACAGGTTTACAGAGCTAGTTAATCGCATGGAACGAAACTACTCATCCTTCTCCAGCAGGGCAGCTTTTGAACTTTGGGCTTTTGAGGCGGCAACACAGCTTCTTAGCACTAGGCACTCAGAGCTCCCTGCATTAAGCACCGTGATTTTAGAACACTTGATTGTGTTCATATTGAGCTTGAATAAAGCGAAAGATTAAAGGGGTAATGTTGTTGTTGTTGTTATGTGCCATCGAGTCACTTGTGACTCATAGCGACCCTATGTACAAGAGCCCTAAAACACCGTTCTATCCTGTCCTGTGCTGAAGTAGCCATCTCAAACACACTCATTCCCACCACTCCAGTCACAGAATCGACCCATCTCATCGAAGGCCTTCCCCTCCTGTGCCACTCCTCCACTCTGCCAAACGTGATGTCCCTCGCCAAGGACCAGTCCCTCTTTGCAACATGCCCAAAGTACGTCAAACAATCCTTCAGAATCCTTGACTCCAAGGAGCATTCCAGCTTTACCCTCTCCAGGACAAACCTGTTTGTTCTTCTAACAGTCCATGGTATATTCATCACTCTTCTCCAGCACTACAGCTCAAAGACATCAATTCTCTTTCTATCAACCCTATTCACCATCCAACTCTCTGATGCATAGCACGTAACTGCAAAGACTATAGCCTGGATCATGCGCACCTTAGTCTCCAGCCTGACGTCGTTGTTCTTCAGTACTCTTGAGAGGTCCCTCACAGCTGAATTTCCCAATGCAATTCATCTCCCGATTTCCTGGCTGCTGTTACCAAGAGCGTTGACTGTGAGCCAAGTAAATGAAAACTTTAATTATCTCAATCTCTTCACCATCCATACTGATGCTGCCAATTGGCCCAGTGGTGAGAATCTTTGTTTTCTTGATGTTGAGCTTCAATCCATATAGGAGGCTGCAGTGCTTGACCTTCTGCAGCAAGTGCTTCAGGTCCTCCTCAGTTTCAGTAAGCAGGGTTGTGTCATCTGCATAATGCACGTTGTTGGTGACTCTTCCACCAATCCTGATGCCACATTCCTACTCGTACAGCCCAGAGTCTCAGATGATCTGTTCTGCATATAGATTGAAAAGGTATGGAGACAAAATACATCCCTGAAGGACCCTTTTCTTGATTTTGAACCATCCAGTGTCTCCCTGCTCTGTTCTGACAACTGCCTCCTGGTCCAAGTATAGGTTTTGCATTAGCACTATCTAATGTTCTGGGATTCCCATTCTTCTCAGAGTCAGCCACAGCTGCTTGTGATCCACACAGTCAAAAGCCTTTGCATAGTCAATGAAGCACAGATAGACATTCTTCTGGTATTCTTTGCTTTCTGCCTAGACCCATCTAACATTAGCTATAATATCCCTTGTACCACGACCTCTTCCGGCCAGCACATCTGGCAGGTCTCTGTGGATATATTGTTCCAAAAGTTTTTGGATAATTTTCAGCAGAATCTTGCATGCATATGATATTAATGATACTGTTTGACAATTTCCTCACTCTGTTGGGTCAAGAAAACACATGTATCACAGTTTTATTTTTTCACAAAACATTACCTTTTTTATGCTCAGCAAATAATCCATGATACTAAATTACATGAAGAATACAGGATCAGGGCTGGAAGAATTCGTTAACAATCTGTAGATAACTTGCTAAGTGAAAGTGAAAAGAACGGAAGAACTTACTGAAAAAAATTAGAGCATATACAACCTTTACTATTGATTATACTTTAACCCAAAGAAAGTAGAAATTCTCAGTAAGCCACAGCAAAACAAACAAAAGGATTGAAGTTTCAAGGAAGTTTATTTTATTTGGATCTACAATCAAAACCCATGGAAGTAATTGTCAAGAAACTAACAACATATTCTATTAAGCAAATCTATTGTCAATGACCTATATAAAGTATTGAAGAATGAAGATTTCACTTAGAGGACCAAAGTAGGCATAACACCCGCTATGACATATCAATCCATGTCATATGCACCTGAAAGATGGGTAATAAGTTAGAAATACCGAAGAATCACTGATGCCTTTAGAGTTCAGTGTTGGTAAAGAATATTTGTATAAAATATGGACTGTCAAAAACACGAACAAATCTGTCTTGAGAAAAGTGTAGACAGAATGTTCCTTGGAAGCAAGGATGATGTCATATCTGGCAACTTTGGTTATACTATCAGAAAGGACAGTCTCTGGACAAAGACATCGTATTTGGTGAACAGAGGACCAACTACATAGGAGAAGACCTTAATGAAATTAATTGATACAGCAACTACAACAATGAATTCAAAGATAGCAATGATTGTAAGGATGGCAGTGACTACAACTACACACTGTTATAAATAGGGTCACTATGAGTTAGAACTGATTTCACTCCACAGCGCCAAAGACAAGTCCTGACGGGAGTGATGGTATTGATTAATGGAAATGAGATTTACAGGAAACAAGTGGGATATCATTGGAAGTATTTTAATTAATGGCATAAAAGAAAAATGCATATGAATGGCTGAATGGAAAATAAATTTGCTTTATAAACTTCCCCTCAAATGATTAATTAAAAAGAAAGAAAAAAAAATAAAGAACAAAATCCAACATATTGAACACTTATGAGTTTTTGTTCTTTTTTTCCCTGAATTTCTTAAGAAGTAAAAGTACACTAAGATCACAGCAGCAGCATACACAAATGGATTTAAATATAAATAAAGCTATTTTATACAATAATCAAAGATTATAAAAGTATAGAGGAGGTCATTTACTGAAGTTTAAGAGAAGCTAACATTGGAAGAGTATGCAAAATTATTGATAATGATTTTTACATTGAGACATTCTGGGCTTGGATTCTGATATTTTCTAGCTATGGGGACTTTGGCTCTGAGTTTTTATTTCCTCGCTTGCATAATAGCAATAAAAACATCCACTACCTAAGTATATTGAGAGAATTAAATAGCTGCTTAGCTTAGGGACTGGCAGAGAGTCAAAGGGCGTCCTTAGCTTAGATAACTGTTAAATTAATCAAGGCATCCAATCACATATGATAAGCCCCTTGAGGACAAGTACCATGTACTCCACCAAATATACTGAGCACTCAATAAAATAATCATTGACTGGCAGGCAAGGCAAACATCTGCTTCCAACAAGATCTCAGAACGTATCTACTAAATGCATAGAGAGCTCCTAGACCTTGACAGAGCAACATCAACTGTAAAGACTAACACTGCTGAGATTCAGTCTCATTTGAATTATAAAATTATTTCCCTTCATCTAGTATTAATTCCATGGTGAGTTCTGAAGAGTGAAACTAAAGAAAACAAATCCAAACAAACGAAAGGAAACAATGGCTGTCTATTGATGATGGTACTCAAATTGTCAGAAAACTAACACTTACTTGAAAACTCTCCCATTAATATTCCACTACTGAAGTGTTTTAAGATTCAAGTAATTGTATCAGCTTCACGTAGCATTAATAATTCTGTGTGTGTGTGTGTGTGTGTGTATGTGTGTGTGTGTTTATATTCAATTCTCTAAAATATTGTGTTCCACACTGTGGAAATCAGAACTGGCTTCCAGAAATCTCTGACACTGAGTCATTTGTATTTGCATAAAGTTCAGGTTTTGTGGACAGGGTCTCGTTTTAATGGATATTTCTTATGGAGGAAACCCTGCTCATTTTATGTAAACGAATACATTTGCTATTTTGTTTTCTTCCATGTTCAGAGCCAGACATAATTTGAACATACTATATATTTCTAATTAAGAATTCCATTTTAGTTTTCTAAAAAGTTATTATACCAGAAAAGGAGTCATACATGGCAGAAAGGCCTTCTTTAATTTATGGGAACATTACTTAGAAATCTAAAAGATTCCAAAAAGATGCAACATAATCAATTTTGAAGAAATTCCATGGTATTGAATATTTTTTTTCAATTTTAATCTTATTTTATGAAAATTATCCAATATGATATTGGTACATCTTGAATGTCACAGAATAGGAAATAAACTATTGTTAAAGTTTTCTCTGTATGGATTTTTCTTGGAATATTATTTAGCTGGATATAAAGATGCAGTATGGAGCTCCCCGATTTAAAACAAGCTTGGAAGCAGAAGTGGCATCTACTTCCAAAACAGCTTGCCCCTGGAAACTTGTTGAACTTGTTGAAACAATGAAAGTTATACAAGTGCTCAGGTCTTTTGTTCATAGGGTTGCTATGAGTCGTCTATTACTCAACAGCGGCACATAACAACAACAACAACATGTGATTTCTGTGGCTCTTAGTAATATTTTATATGTTTTTAGTCTAGTTCTCATAATTAGGCCCACATAGCTAACAATTTAAGCAATGCTCTAGTAGTACTTTTTATTGACCAGCTTATCCTTCATTCTAAGGGCTTCTTTCTCCAGTGTATCACATGAAAAGAAAACATGGTCGTTGGACTCTCTATTTGGTTTGACTGTCATTTAAACAATTCTAGGAAATAAAATATGCATTCAGACCAGCTAATAGGCCCAGACTGTAAACATTCAAATTGGAAATTAAACTTTAAAGCTCCTGATAATTATCTTCAGAAATGATGTTTGATTAAAAATTCAGTAGCTATTTAATAAAAATATTGTTCAGTAATTCTGCCAAATTGATATTTTAACCTACAAATATTTAGTAGAACTTAGTCTAAAATAATTTTTGTATTATCTTTAACATTTCAGCGCATATTTAAGGATGTCAAGTTTGGCAAATTGGTATTATAATACACAAATAAAAATAAATACATATACAAAGATAATATTTATCAATATAATTTAAATATTAATTTATTCACATTGTATGCTGTGAGAATTGATGCCTTTGAGCTGTGGTTCTGGAGAAGAGTATTGAATATACCATGGACTGTTAGGAGAACAAACAGGTTTGTCCTGGAGAGGGTTAAACCAGGCTGCTCATTGGAGGCAAGGATTCTGGAGCTTTATCTGACATACTTCGGACATTTTGCAAGGAGGGACTAATCCTTGGAGAGAGATGTCATGCTTGGGAGAGTAGAGGACAGCACAGGAGAGGAAGATCCTCTATGAGGTGGACTGATTCGGTGATTGGGGTAACTGGGGTGGATATATTGGAGATGGTATGATTGGCACAGGACAGAGCAGGCTTTAGGGATGTTGTACATAGGGTCACTATGAGTGGCAAGCGACTCATTGGCACATAACAACATGAAGAACATATCAAGTTGCTCTGCTTACTCAAAAGCTGTGTGTTCCCAGGAGTGGAATTCATCAAGGACTCAGAGAAAATCTCTTCCTAGTGTGATTTTATTGCTTGGAAACCTAATTAAGGGTTACTTTGAGTCAGAACTTACTCAGAAAATGAGTTTGAGATTTTGGTGTTTGGGGTTTGTTTTTGTTTTGTTTTGACCTTGGGTAAAATAAGACAAAAATATCACCTTTCTCTTGATGAGCCAGTCAGTCCTAGAAGATAATCACATCATTAAGTAATAATGAGAGACTATAATTATATTTTAAAGATCCATGTCATTAGGAGAACACAAATAGGACACGTATGTAAGGGAGTTAGGACAATTAATCTAGAAGCTGTGATAACTGAGTTAAACTGAGATGTAATCCATAAAATGGGTGACCCTGGAGGACATTATGCTGAGTGAAATATCTCAGTCACACAAGGACAAATACTGCATAACATCACTGTTATAAAACAAGTCTTAGATAAGTGTTGGGGGGACACTAAGAAAAGAGGGGAAAAACAATAAACACTGCATTGAAATAGATTAAGGAAAGAACTGTCTAAAATAAAACTATGAGTAAGTATTATTTACATGACAACAGACCAGAATAAGGTCTGAGGGGCAGGAGGTAGGGAGGAGAATGTGCAACAATGAGTGAATGGAAATTCAAGTTTTCTATAAACTTTCATTAAAATATCAATAAA
>NW_006399862.1:317433-321735 GCF_000299155.1 Elephantulus edwardii
ATATCAATGAAAAGAACTTATCTATTAGGTTCCTAAGGGTCTTGATTAGATTTGAATAATTATTGCAGCTCGAGAAAGCTTTATGTTTGTGGTTTTCTTTTTTTTGTTGTTGTTGTTGCTGTCATCATTGATGGCTGAGTTAGAGAAGATAACCTTTTGAAAGCCACACCATGCACTAAGATAACAGTTAGAAATTTATTTTTGTCTCTTCCACAAGTTTTGATTTGTCTTATCCTTTTATAACAGCATGAGGAAACATCCAGATTATAGAGGTAAAGCTTTCAAAAGATGTATAATAACTATCTTATCATACACTAAACACTTTTGCTGTTTCTTGGATCAACATCTGGTCTGAAGTTCATTAAAATGCTCAATAGATAATCATTCAAAGTTTGGTGAAGTCTAGACAGTTTGTAGGTTCCTTCATTGAACCTAGGAAAGGGCACCTAACACTTATCCAAATAATAGTTTACTACATCTGGCCTGAGGGACTTTCATCAGTAGAAGCAATTCACGTAAGAAAGGAATAAGAGGTAAAGAATAATACTGTGGCCCTCTATGAGGTGGATTGATTCAGTGACTGGGATAATTGGGATGGGAGTGTCAGAGACGGTGCGATTGGCACAGGACAGAGCAGAGTTTAGGGCTGTTGTACATAGGGTCGCTATGAGTCGCAGGCGACTCGATGGCACATAGCAACAACAACATATTTGTACAGAAGTAAGTTTTAAGCTAAACATTCTTCTTTGCTTCTACAATGTCTAGACCTCAGATACTTTTTAAAACATTCAAATTCAACGTACACTGACATTTCAATTTCTCTCTTATCTTCTCCTTGCTCTAAGTCATGCCACATTTGCTGATGCCAGAATAACTAAGCGACCCAATGTTTTTTTTTATAGAAAACCCAATCCTCTGTGAGTGATAGATACATGGAAGAGAGACTTTCTGGTTTACTTTTATTTTTAGTTCCTTTGAAATATGGAAACATTCTTTGCTCCATTCCATCATTTCCATCTTTTGTGTGTGCAGCACTGTCTATATCGCAATATAAAATGGCAGATAAATATGCGATTATGCTAGGTTTTGCATAATTAGTTTAAGTGTAATGCATGCGTTTTGAAAAGGTCCATACTTAGAATAAGCACATCATGCTGCCAGCATATTTCTCCCTCCCCTCTGAGGTTCGAGCTCTGCTTTACATCTCATCTCAGACACATAATTAGTTGAAGCAGGTATATTATAGTGGTCTCACAGCCTACATCACCAAAATCTTCTTTAAACATCATTTTTGCAAAGTAAACCCAGGAAATTCTGTTCACCTTACTTAAATGCTTGTAACTTTAGTATTTTTACAATTCTTTCAGGCTCAGCACAGATGGGATTTTTTAAATGAAAACCAGATGAAAGTAAATAGCAATCTCACCATCAAAACCTAAAGGTAGGAAGACCCAGGCCTAGTTCTGTGCTGTAACAAGATCTGCCTTTGCAGGAAAAGTATGTTTCCAATAACTGCACAGTTACCTTTCATTAGAGACTCAAATCAGCATTTTATTTTTCCTTTTATAATTTGACATGGTAAAAGGAGAAGTGGGTTTTCAAATCTCTAATCCGTGTCAACCCGAGATGAAGGTTTTTAGCACTCTGCCTCTTTGGGGGTATTTGGATTTGGAGTTCATTTTCCAAATCCTGTTTAACATAATAATATAAATATGTGACATAATCGCCCCTGGCTACAAACTTTCACTGACCCTGGTGATTTCCTTCCCTTGGGGTTTTAAATTTGATTTCTGTATACCTATTTTTCTGAAAGATGTTTCTTGGGTTTCTAAATTTGTTGTTGTTGTTGTAATTTGCTAAACATTCACTTAATCTGTATTCTCTTTCAATTTATTTGAAATAATCCTTATTGAACCAAAAGTATATGATTAAAAAGAAATTGCTCTTGACTCTATTGGTAGTTTATTTTTTATCTTTTCAAAATTACATACCTGTTGTTGTGAGGTTCCACTGAGTTGACTGACTACCTTATGTGACAGAAAATCCCCGTTCTAAGCCTGTGCCCTCCTCACAGTTTCTGCAGTCATTGGGTCAGTCTATCTTATTGAAAGCCTTTCTCTCCTTTATTGACTCTCTACTTTTCCATCTTAAAATAGCTCATGGAACTGATGACTCAAAATCTGCTCAAACATTACAATAATTTAAGAAGCTTGAAAGCCCCTTCCTCACATGATCCTACTTAGTTGGTCTCTACCTAGGCTTGACATTTTCAAACAAAAAATAACATAGTCTTCACTATTCTCACATGCATGTTGAGTTAAAAAGCCCCATCCTAGGAGATAAAAACCTCCTCTCATGAAAAAGGGACCGTCCAGACCTGTTGTTAGTATCCTCATGAATCTGACTTGGCTTGATGACACCCAGTAACAGTAATTCTTGAAGGGATTTCTTCTTTTGCTGGAAAGAAGCTCCTTACAACTTGGTGATTTTTTATTTAAAGTTGGTGAAGACTGAAAAGAAGGTGAATTCTATTGCAGATGCACTGAGGAGTAGCAGTGGAACTATTAGCAATAATAATTTTAGTATCACCCCTTCCATGTCCAAATAATTGACACGTCAAATGGAAATGTGTCTTCCCTCAATGTATCTTTAATGTCTCCAACATGCTCTCAGCTCCCCCTGGTCATCATTTAATACAAATCTTCTCACAATCAGAGGCTTGAGCACCTTGATTCTATTAGCTTAATATATGGTGCTATAGACAAAGCTGGCCTTTGACACGTCAAAGATCTTAAACCAATGTGGCAGTATAACCTGACGGTATCTATAGTATGAATAATCTCTCTGGGGTGTGTTTATTACATTTCTTTCAGGTGGTCTTCTTTGCCTCTTTAAATGGAGAAATGGAAGGTGTAGTTTTAAATTAGCTAGCCAGACATAATTCAAATGTACAATTCACATTTTGCTTCACATTATTTAAAAAGCATGAAGCAAAAAGAACACATGGTGCCCAAATCTAGAAATAATGTTATACATCCTTGAATTTTCTTGAATGATTATTATGATACTAGGTGGCTCTCTCCCTATTGTAATAGAAAAGAAAATACTATTTATAATAGCCAGGTTTTATAGACGGCTAAATATTTTGACTACAAACAGGAAAGATTCTTTAAAAAAAATTCACCCCCAAAACCAATATAGATACTGTACAGTTTAAGAAATCCATATGGAAAAATTAGTTGTGGTAGATCTTTAACATATTTCCGAGATTCCAAACTAATAATCTTATGCTGATGGATTTATTTTTAACTATAATGAAAATAGTTCCAAATTGTTAACTGATAAATTATTCTCCAAAATATATTCCTTTTCTCCTTTGTGTTTAGTATCTCTTTATCTCAAATAATAATTAAAAAAGATAGCTTGAAAATATTCTGGAGCCCTTTAATACATTTTTATTATAAAAGAGAAAGGGAATCTTAAAGATAGCAGCGTGGTGGTGCTTTTATTACGCAAATACAGATGTAAGAAAATTAGGAGATTGAAAATATGTGGGTTTTTTTAAATTACACTGAAAAATATAAGATTAAGAAGTTCAGAAAAATCTAAGGACACTGCAAATGTGATTAAAAGCCAAATTAACAGGACAGATTATGATAATGTAGTGTGTTTAATGTACCAGAGCTAAAGGACTGAGGATAGAAGAGATTTTAAACCAGTGGAGTAACATTTAAATAACCTAGAGGGGGAAGTATAACTTCACCGCAAAAGGTCTATGGTGGAGATTGGTGGTAAAAGTTACACTAAAATTATATTTATAAATAGAAAGCATGTGAATTTAAATCTCTAAAAGACAGAAAATTGGGAAAAAGGAGTAACGACATTTTGAGAAGGTAGAGTTATAACTTCCTCTTAGATTTCAGAAGAAACATTGACTAGAACATGCTTTGCTACGTAGACGGGAAAGTGGAAGAGAAATAGCATATAATTTAAAAATCACAGCTCTCTAGTTTAAATTTTGTAACTGCCACTTGATACACAAAATAAGACATATTTTTTTCATCTCTATTTGTGTAACTACACTCATATTTACTTTCACTTAGACTGTGGAAATATTACTAATGAAATTATAGAGAAGCATCGAATCTATGTAGACAATTACCACTCAAAGTGAAAGTCTAGATTTTGAGAAGATTCACAAATTGACTTGAATTTCATTATATATTATTATGTGCCGTCGAGTCGTTTCCGACTTATAGCGACCCTATGCACAACAGCCCTAAACCCTGCTCTATCCTGCGC
>NW_006399862.1:326095-329585 GCF_000299155.1 Elephantulus edwardii
AGGGTCTGCTTACAACTGTTCCTCCTCCTTTGTATTTCCATATTTGATAGTTCTACCTAGGTTGCCCTTTCATACATAAATTAAAATTGTTATTTTTGTTGTTAAGTGCCGTTGAGTCGCAAATGACTCATAGAGACCCTATGAAGGAGAGTCCTCAACATTTGTGTGCCTTTTATCCTCTCTCCAGGTCATAGGGTTTCCAGAGGCAAGCTTTTACGGAAGTGGATGCCACTCTACTTCCAAGCTTGTTTTAACCTGCGAGTTGCACCCCACACTGTCTGCATTGGGTAGCCAACCATTAACACATTTAACACATCAGGGTCACAGTGTTCAACCTCACAGCAACCACCAGTTACCACTGTATGGCAACTTGTACACCAGGGCTATACGACCTAGTGGAATGTTTGAACAAAAACAATGAAAGACTGTCTGCTCTGCCAACCCCCACGTGGGGCAAAAAGATTACAAGTGACCGGAGCTCTCATACCTGCCTGCAGCTCCTCAAAAAGCCAAAGGCCACATTCAGCTCACACTAAGTCTCCCAAGACCCCAGGTGTGGCAGGCAGGTATGAGGTACATTAAATTTGTTTGTTGGTGTTGGTGTTGTTTGATGCCATCGAGTCGTAGACGGCCTGAGCACTGTTCGTACATAGAGTTTCTGGAGGCAAGCCATTTTGGAAGTGGATGCCACTCCTGCTTCCAGACATTAAATTTAGAGGAACCAAAATAAAACTAAACCTCATAAGATGCTAAAATTCACTTCAGTAGAGTTAAAATTAATTCAGAGCTGGCCCTCCATTGGATTTCCAAGATTGTAAATCATATAAGAAGATATTTCTCTCTTTTTTTTTAGCAGCTTCTAGTAATTTGGACTATTGAAGAGGCACATTCCTTGTGTTAGCAATGTTCCTCCCTATGTAGCATGCCATCAGAGCTTCCGAATTTGGAGAAGTATTTGTCTAAAAGGGCTTTTTAATGGGAAATATATTCAGCTTTCATTTAGAGTCACAATGCTTCACCGAAATACTTAAAATAGTTGAACATTCTTTCTCTTCATCTAAAACCTCTGACGAGAAGGAGACATTTTCTTATTACCTGAGTGAGATGTTTTACCACATAATTATTTTGTAGTACATAGTTGTGAGGGAAATTTAAAGTTGTTACTCATATTTTCAACTTTCCTTAGCAGTTCATATTTTGGTATTTGAATTTTTAGATTGATGCCAACCCAGATAATTCTGGAATTCAATTGCTTAATCTTTATGCAAAAATTTCATGATAAATCTTATTGTTATGCGTTATCAAATTATAATAGTTTCATGGCTGACCCTCCAGTGGGTTTTTGTTGTTATTGTTGTTGTTGTTATGTGCTGTCCAGTCACTTGTGACTCATAGCAACCCTATGAACAACAGGCCTATACTCTGCTCTATCCTGTGCCAATCTCACCATCTCTGACACACCCACCCCCATTACCCCAGTCACCAAATCAATCCATCTCATACAGGGTCTTCCTCTCCTGTGCCATCCCTCCACACTCCCAAACATGACCTCCCTCTCCAAGGACTGATCCCACCTTGCAGCATGTCCAAACTGTGTCAGATGTAGCTACAGAATCCTCCCCCCCAAGGAGCAGCCTGGTTTCACCCTCTCTAGGTCGAACCTGTTTGTTCTCCTAGCAGTCCATGTTATATTCAATACTCTTCTCCAGCACCACAGCTCAAAGGCATCAATTCTCCTTCTGTCATCACTAGTCATTGCCCAGCTTTCTGATGCACAGCAAGTAATTGCAAAAACCATGGACTGTATCAAGCACACTTTAGTCTCCAGACTGACATCATTGCTCTTCAGTACTTTGAAGAGGTGTAATTCGTCTTTTAATTACCTGGCTGCTGGTAGCAATAGTGTTGATTGTAGAGCCAAGCAAACTGAAGGTGTTAACAATCTCAGTCTCTTCACCATCTATCATGATGTTGCCAGTCATTCCAGTGGTGAGAATCTTTTGTTTTGTTTTGTTTATGCTGACTCCTTCAAATTTTGGAACACAAGGCACGAATGTGACTGGGTGCATTGCGGGGGTACAATGTGCGGGGGCAGAAAGTGACTCAGCTGACCACACACAACACTGGTATAAATAACTATGTCTCCCAGAAACCCATGTGTCAAGACAGACACTTTTTAATTCTGGGGCCCTCTGGCATGAAGACAACATTATATACAAAATCTATAGGATACTTCCACCTCCCCTGGGAAACTATTGTAGCATAAATGAGGGAGAAGAGTTCCTAAGGCACAAGGAGTCAAACATGGAGCAGAAGTTCAAGATTCCCAAACTCAAGAGATACTGCCCACAGCAGAAGACACTGGCAGCAGCATGAGGTGTCCACAATCACAGAAGCCCAGAAAGATGGACTTATAGGCCATCACATCAAGGGCTGGATAGGGGAGATAGATTTTGAATGGAGTAGATGGGGGTTGAAGTGAAGGCTGGTGGAGCAGGGAAAGGCTGATGGTAGAGACAACATGGAATCTATTGGTTATTTCTACCACTAGGAAATATCTTTAATTGGCTCTTTTCTGTAAAATGCAATTCTGTTAGATAATTAAGACAGACTAGGAAGAAGAATTGGCCATCTAGCTTTTAACAACCTATGTACAATAGAGCGGGGTTTTAGAAGCTGTAAATCACATGTAAGGAGATTGAGCATCACTCTCTCAAGGAGCTGATGGAGGATTTCAATCACATACCCTTGGATGGCAGCTCAACTTTTACCACTAAACCACAAGATGTCTAATGATATGGTTTGTGGAGAGTTTTGCTAATAATGCAAAGGCCACGCATCTTTATTGGTTTAAATACAGTAGCAAGTCTTTTCAAGAAAGATGGACAATCAACTCCTATGTGATTTACACCCTCTGAAATCTGCTGAAGGATCAGCTATGAGTTGGTTCCAACTCCAGAATGAGTAAAATATTACCATGAAATATTAAATGTTGTATACAATACAAAATGTGGTGTATGCTCATTATTTTTGTGTCATTGGTTTAAATATAAATTGTCCATATCCTGAGCAGAAAGCACGGAAGCCATGTCATCTTTATCTCAAGCAGAACTTACATTGTCTGGCTCCTGAATGGAAACTCATCCTGCCCTAAGAGAAACCTAACTCATCCAAATGAAGGCTGCCCATACAGAAATTGGTGCTGAGATTTTGGACTTTCTACCAAAGGACTACTTTAAACTCATTCACATGAAGATGAGTTCCTAAGTGTTTCTTCACCCAAGCAATATCATAAAGCTAAGGAACAACTAATTAAATACATAGACACAACAGAATTTGCTTCACACATACCAAGAAGAAGCCTACATAATGCCACGAAAGTAGTAGTCAAGGTTAAACATTTGTAAAAAACAATACAAGCCTTTTTCTGCAAAAGCATAAAGGGTTGTGCACCCAACAAGTACCTCAGGGACAGAAGGGCAGGGGAAAA
>NW_006399862.1:336734-337406 GCF_000299155.1 Elephantulus edwardii
CAGTGCGGTTGGCGCAGGATAGAGCAGGGCTGTTGTGCATAGGGTCGCTATGAGTCGGAAACGACTCGACGGCACATAACAACAACAACAACACCACAGAAAGGCATCAGTTCTTCTTTTGTCATCCTCAGTCATTGTCCAGGTCTCAGATACATAGCAGATTGAAAAGCCCATGGCCTCAATCAGGTATTCTTGAGTCCTTAAACCGACATCATTGATCTTCAGTAATGTAGAGATTCCTGACTACAGATAGTCACAGTGCAATATGTCTCCTGATCTCCTGACTGCTGGTACCGAGTGTTTTGATTATGGATCTAAGTATGGTGAAGTTGTGGACAGTTCCAATCTCTTCTCCATCTATTGGGATATTGACTGCTGATCCAGCGGTGAAAACTTTTGTTTTCTTTACATTTAGATGTTCTGTGTTGAAGGCTGTACTCTTAGATCTTCTGCAATAAATGCTTCAGTCCTCCCCACTTTCAGGCAGAAGGTTGTGTCATGTGCATAACTAAAATTAGCTGTTGTTGTTATGTGCCATCGAGTTGTTTGCGACTCATAGCGACCCTATGTACAACACCCCTAAACCCTGCTCTATTCTGCGCCAACCGCACTGCCTCTGACACACCCATCCCTATTACCCCAGTCACCGAATCAATCCATCTCATAGAGGGT
>NW_006399862.1:337506-347611 GCF_000299155.1 Elephantulus edwardii
CCCACTATCAACCATCAAAACAAGTCCAGTTGCTGACTGTGAAACAGACCATCAATTCCTCTTGTGTAAGTTCAAATTGATGGCAAGACAAGATTCAGCCAAATTAACATTTACAATTCAAAGTTGACTACAGTACAACAAAATTAGCTCAAAATAGCAATGAATTTGGGGGCAAGATAAGTGTTAATGAATGTACTTGGGCAAAAATCACTTCAAAATATCAGCTGAGGCTAATTTGAACCTGAAGATGAGGAAGGTTACAACTGGGCATTGGACGTTGATAACGACCACCTGGGGGCAATAATTGAAGCCACTCCCCTCAAAATGAACGGAGTAGCTGCCAAAGTAATCGACTTTCAACATTCTACTTGCTTTTCACTTGGAGCAAGCTGAACAGGTGAAGAAGCTTACCAAATGAGTACTGAACAAATTGAAAGTAAAGCAAAGAAATAATGACTTTAAATTGTGCTCTGTGCGCCTTGTAAGCAATAAAAGTTATCATTTCTCAATTGTGTTGGAATGTATGAAGAAAAACAGATCCTTTACTATAAGTGATTATATTCAGTGCAGTGGTTGGATCAAGATAAAGTTCTAAAGCACTGTCTCAAATCAAGCCTATATTATACAAGAAGGTCATGGTGAATGTTTAGGGGTATGCAACCACATAAATACAATACCACTTCTTGAAATTTGGTAAAACCATTATAGCAGAGAACCACTACAATGAAATGTACTCGAGTCTGTTATATTTGCCTCCAGCAACTATTAGTTGAATATATCCAATCCCGGAAAACAATGCTTGACCACACATCACACAACCAATACTTTAAAAGCTTACCAAATTGAGCTACAAAACTCTGCTTGATTCAGCATGACTCACCACATGTCTCACCAATTGATGACCACTTCTTCAAGCACTTTGAAAACTACTCACAGCAGAACTCTTTAGTGACCAAAGTCTCTCCAAAAACGCCTTCATTCACCCCCTACAGAAGGCTTGAACTATATGCTATCTGAATAAACACAGCTGTATCTTGTTAAAAGTGAAATTTGGGAATTACAGAATTTAAGGTTTATGAGTTCATATTCAATTTTTTATAACCTAAATAGATTGTTCCTGTAATATAACTCTTAATCTCTTTGTATTGGATATGTTTATTTGGAAAAGAAAAATTAGAAAGTGCAGAGAACCTGCATACACTTCATATATTTTGGTCATCTGGCAAACTGACTGGAAGAGATCCATATTTGCTCCCATTACAAAGAAAGGTGGCCAGGAAGAGGGCAGAAATTATCTAACAATATCATTATTATCATATGCAAGCAAGATTCTGCTGAAAATTATCCAAAAATGACAGGAACGGCACATCAACAGAGAACTGCCAGAAGTGCAGGCTGGGTTTAGAAGAGGCTGTGGTACTAGAGGCATTATAGCTAATGTTAAAAAGCTCTTGGCTGAAAGCAGGGGATACCAGAGGAATGTCTATTTGTGCTTCATTTACTATGCAAAGACATTTGACTCTGTGGATCACAACAAACTGTAGTTGACTTTAAGAATGAGAATCCCAGAACACTTGGTCATACTTATGCAAAACCCTTAGTTGGACCAGGAAACAGTCACCAGAACAGAGCAAGAAAACACTGTATGGTTCAAAATTGGGAAGGGCGCACACCAGGGATGCATCCTATCTCCATACCTTTTTAATCTTTATGCAGATCATCCAGGAGGCTGGGCTCTAAAAGAAAAAAATGTGGCATCATGATTGCAGGAAGACTCATCAACAATTTGCATCATGCAGATGACACAACCCTGCTTACTGAAACTGAGGAGGAGGTGCTTGCTGTAGAAGGTCAAGGACTGCAGCCTTCAATACGGATTGAAGCTCAACATCAAGAAAACAAAGATTCTCACCACTGCCGATTGGCAGCATCATGATAGATGATGAAGAGATTGAGATTGTTCAGTTTGCTTAGCTTCACAATCAATACGCTTGGCACCAGTATCCAGGGATTAAATGACAAATTGCATTGGGAAAGTCTACTATCAGAGACCTCTCCAAAGTTTGATGTCAGTCTGGAGACTAAGGTGTGTCACATTCAGGCCATGATCTTTACAATTATTTGTTAGGTGTCAAAAAGCTCGATTATAGAAGAATTTATGCCTTTGAGCTATTGTGCTGGAAAAGAGTATTGAATATACCGTAGACTGCTAGGAGAACAAACAGATTCATTCTGGAGGGTGAAACCAAGGATTCTGAAGCTTCTTCTGTCATACTTTGGATATGTTGCTATGAGGGACCAATCAGTCCCTGGAAAGGTAAGTCATTCTTGGAAGGTAGGAGGGACAGGGTAAGAGAGGAAGACCGTTGATGAGACGGATTGATTAAAAAACTGGAGGAATGGTGGTAGGTGTGTCAGAGAAAGTAAAGTTAGCACAGCATAGAGCAAGGTTTAGGGCTGTTGCACATAGGGTTGCTATGAGTCAACAGGAACTTGATGTCACACACAACAACAACAACATAAAATGTAAATAATTTGTATCCTGAAAGTATGGTAAGTCTTCTTAAGCATCCTACATCAACGTGTTATATCTTAAATAGAACAGGTAGTTTACATAGATAAACATAAGACTTTTGCGTAATACTCCCATATAATATCCTTTAATATTAATAGGCTTTAAGGGTAATGAGTTGGACAAACCCAACTTCTACTTGAACCCAAAGTCATTTTACTCCATGGCACAGTCTTATTTATCTTTTGCAAAGACCCTCTTTAATCCATCTGGTATCTGACTCTGACCTCTGAACCATATATATGTTTTAACTCATCACATTCTACTGGGTTTTTTGGTGGGTTTTTTTGGGGGGGCTAGTTACAGAGGTGTGATTTGAGCTGTGTTTCTCAAATCGTCTCCTTTTAGAATTGACTTTTAAACATGTAGCATACAGACTGAACTGAAAGTCACTTATCTTGGTTACACTACAGGATGGATGGTGAAGAAATTGAGATTGTTCACAGCTTTAGTTTGCTTGGCTCCAGTCAACACTCTTGGCACCAGAAGCCAGGAAATTAAAAGATGAATTTCGATGGGAAAGTCTGCTGTTAAGGATCTCTCCAAAGTGCTGGAGAGCAATGGTGTCACTCTGGAGACTAAGATGCACCTGATACAGGCCATGGTCTTTGTCACTTGTTTTGCGTCAGAGAGTTGGATCATGACTAGGGAGGATAGAAGGTGAATTGATGCCTTTCAGCTGTGGTGCTGGAGAAGAGTATTGAATGTACCATGGACTGCTAAGAAAATGAATAGGTTCATCCTGGAGAGTGTTAAACTAGGCTGCTCTTTGGAGGCAAGGATTCTGAGACTTCGCCTGGCATACTTGGGACATGTTGCAAGGAGGGAGCAGTCCTTGAAGAGGAACATCATGCTTGGTAGGGTCAGGGGACAGCGCAGGAGGGAAAGACCTTCTATGAAGTGGATTGAGTTAGTGACTGGGGTAATTGGGGTGGGTGTGTCAGAGACAGTGAGATTGGCACAGGACAGAACAGGGTTTAGGGCTGTTGTACATAGGGTTACTGTGAGTCACAAGGGACTCGACGGCACATAACAACAACAACACTACAGTTGATAGTCTGGCATCCATTCTGGTTTTTTCTTTCTCCTATCTCTGTGTAATTCCCTTTTACTCTCTTCATGGGTGACTGCCTTGATGCCCTTTCACAACTCATCTGGTCTTTGATCACTGGTGTTCAAAGCCTCAGATCTACTTTTGAAATGATTCTTGAATGCAAACGGGATAGGCTAGAGATCTCATTTTGGGTTTTGTGGACTTACTTTCATTTTCTTGAGCCTCAATTTGAACTTGCCCACTGGTAATTAACAGTTTATTCTACGGTCAACCCCTGGCCTAGTTTAACTGCTGATATTGAGCTTTTCCAATGATTCCTTTAACAGATGTAGTCAATCTGATAAATCTAAAGTTTCTTTTTTTTTTTAAGATTTCGGCAATGAATAAAGCATTGATCATAAAAATTTGGTCTTTCAAATTACAGCCTCGTTTTTGTCACCATATCCATACTTTCTGACTACCACCCCTCTTTTGTTTACTCTGAATTTATTCTTTATTTGCTTATATTAATTTCTTTTGGTTTCATCAGATACATCTGAATATATATTATAAACACACAATAAATAATGTTTCTTATATGAACAAGAGTAATAATTCTAAATGAATTTATATACTGGAATTAAATTATTACTCCTCAAAAACTGAGTTATTTCAGCAAACTAACATCCTAAAGGGGAGCACTGGTGGCCTAGTGGCAAAAAGCTTCACTACAATCCTAAAGGTACACAGTTCAAATCCACCAGCTGCTCCGCAGTAGAAGGATGGACAATCCCCTCCCATGCAGTTAACTGCCTCTGAAGACCCTCCGGAGAGTCAGCTATCGGTCAGTTCCAGTTTGATGGTACACAATACAATAACATCCTAAATCAAGATTACATATTTGTTGTTATTTGAACTGAGATGATTCGGCTTAGGTGAACCATAACACCATCCTACCTCAGGTTTTTTTGAAGTGTCCTAATTGATTACATTGTTAAACCCATATTAAAAATAAGAGGAAGGGTTTCCCAAAGCAACAATTAAAGCTCTTTCTGGAATTAGAGGGAATTCATGTCAGAGTTTACCAGGCAATTTGCCTTAGAGGGTGGGGGAAAGCATAGTACTTACTTTGATCTTGGCACTATTCCAAACACTTTAGAATTTAGTTATTAGTTTAGCCTTCCTGAGAATTCTAGACAATGGATAGTACTATATTCCACTTCATATTATAGGTCAAAAGTAGGAAAGTAGCTTTCCTAAAGTCACATAAGAGTGATGAGGTTTGAATATAGGCCAACTTCCAAGCCCTAGACATTAACCTGGACTATAATACTTCTCCTTGAACACATTTATTTGGCAATATTATTCCATTGTTGCCTGTCCTTCTTTACTTTGTAAAGGTGGTTCCCTGCATCCGTAGTTTAGAATTCCACTATTATGTGTAGAGTTGCCTAGAAATCCCTGTGCTATGGATTTCCCCATGTTCCACTTAGAGTAATTTTCTTGTACGATTGTGTGTATTTCTTTCAGGGAAAATAGTAGATATTTTAGGAAAATTCCATGAATATGACAAAGCCTGAAATAATCGGAATCAAGATACAATTTTAGTATTTTTTTCCCTATCTGTCCTTTTCCAGATCTGAATATGGTTCCAGTTAATACAGTTTTCTCCGTTCAACACATGAATTTAATTTTCTGTTTGAGTTTAATTCCTAGAGGGATGAGTCAAGTAATTCTTGGATCTAAAACTTCCTAATGATCAATACATCAGAATTTCAGGGGAGAAGTCCCATTTTCCTGTGTAAATACAAAAATCATGGGTTGATTTTGGATTTGGCTGCTCAAATGCAAATGTTAGGTTATTTTCTAGAGATTGTCAGCTTGTATACAATTTTCTAGGGATTTTTAAAGATCTGCATTCAAAAGTAGTACTAAATCATTATACCAAAAGAGAGAATTTTCTAATCTGTTGCTTCTGATCAGTTTCATCTATTCCACAAACACTTAAATTATATTGACTATGCTGTTGGTATAGTTAACCAGTTAATGCAGTGTTTGGTGCTAATACGGCATGTGGATAGGTGGCCACCATCCTGGAGAGATTAGTCAAGTGTATGGCTAATTCTATTGCTTGCACCTTCACTGGCTATAGGGCTCCAAATTCTGTTTTTTGGGATATTGCATATTGGTGTGGTTTGGCTTCTGAACACAAATTGTTTGAGTCTAGCTCTGCTACTTTATGGGTAGGTGACCTTTGGCGGCTTCCATGTTTCTCTGTTTTCAAATGTTGTGTCTCATAGCGTTGTTGTGATGAATACATGCTTGCCTTAGAAAGAGGTGTCCAAATCAGGCATCACTAGGGTCTCAGTGAGGGGAAGAGACTGACAAGTAGCCATAATCAAAGTCGTGGCTGCAGAGTCAGCATAGAAATCTTTGGACATGTTAGAGGAACGACGCCAGTTGTATAAGTTGCACCTGATACAGGCCATAGTCGTCACAATTGCTTGTTATGTGTCAGAGAGTAGAGAAATGACCAGGGATGATAGAAAGAGAGTTGATACCTTTGAGTTGTGGTGCTGGAGAAGACTGTTGAATATACCATGGACTGCTAGATTTGTCCTGAAGAGGGTGAGACCAGGCTGCTTCTAGGAAGCAACGATTCTGAAGTTTCGTCTGACTTACTCTGAGCATTTTGCAAGAAGGTATCAGTCCTTAAAGAGGGACATTATGCTTGGAAGGGTGGAGGGACAGAGAAAGAGAGGGAGACCGTTGATGGGATGGATAAATTCAGTGACTGAGATCATTCATGAGGGTTGGCGTATCAGACAGTGAAGTTGGCACAGGATAGAACAGGTTTCAGGGCTGTTGTCCTTATGTTGCTATGAGTCACAAGTGACTCGAAGGAACATAACAATAACACAAACAAATAGTGCTACTTTTACATTATAAACGCAGTTTCTACACAGTCAAAATCTTATTAAAGGAAACAAAAAATAATAGCAATATTACTTAAAAGTGTCTTCTTGTCTTTATATTTTCATTTGAGAAGTATTATTGATCTAAATGTTTTCTGAAAGCAGTAGGGTTAAAAGTAGGATTAAAAGAAAAAGTCTGAGTAAGATAAGTAAATGAGTGCAATCTTGAGTATCAAACACTTCCTATTTTTCATTATTTTTAATAGAAAAAAGATGCATAACATACATTTGCCATACCACCATTGTTTTTTATGTGTTCAACCCAAGACTTTGTTATATTTTATACCTATAAGCAATATCCTTGGCCCATTTAAAAATATTATTTGTTTGTGTGAATCTGATGGCAACATTTGTTGAAGATAGCTTCTTATTAGGAGAATGACTCACTGAAATTATATTATAAAATTCAATGTGGTTTAAAAAGATCTAAAAATCAATAAACAGTTAGGGAGTGTCAGACAGAAGAGAACCTGACAAGGCATCCAGAAGTTTGTCCCTGGCAGGACTTGGAAGTGACACCCTAAAATGAAAAGTTAGTAAGAGACAAGTTAGAAGAGACAAGGATTGGCAGAGTATAGATTTTGAATATTATAAATACCAAAACCAAAACAACTTAACTCATTGTCATTGAAACCAAACCCAATCATAGTTGATCCTCCAGTAGGTTTTCACAGACTATAAATCCCGCAGGAGGAAATTGCCCATCTTTTTCCAGTAGAGATGCTGGTAAATTCAAATTGCCTGTCTTTATATCAGTGGTGCAAATCCTTACCCCAAAGGCCACAAGAGCTCCCTGCATAGACAGGTAATATGGTACAAAATCTTCAGCACTGGACCAATCAGCAGAATCATGATAAATAGAGAAAAAGATAGTTATTGTCAACAACTTCATTTTACCTGGATTAGCAATCAACATCCAGGATAACAGCAGTCAGGAAATCAAGACTTGTTGCATTGAGAAAAATCTGTTTTCAATGACCTCTCCAAAGTGTAACAGCAAATCAGTTTAATGACTAGGTCTTTCTGATATAAGCCATGGTATTTTAAATACTTCCTATGCATTTAAAAGTTAGATACTGAAAAAGGAGAAGAGGAGAATTGATGCCTTTATATTGTTGGAGACGAGTAGAAAGTATCCAATTGACTGTCAAAGAATAAACAGTCTATCTTGAAGGAATTATAACCAACATGGTCCTTGGTAATCCAAGGAAGGCAATCATGGTGAAGCTTTATCTCATATATATCTGGGCATATTTCTGGGTTGAGGGAGGCACTTGTTAAAAAGACATCATGCTAAAAAAATTAGAGGGTCCGAGAAAGAAACACTCCCGACAAGACTGATTGACACAGTTAGATTTACTGTAACTGTAAAAATAGGCAGGAGCACATCTCAGATTATGAGAATTGGTGCAGAGTGAGACAAGGGTCAGATCTATTGCTCTTAACATCACTATTTGGTACAGTCTACTCAAGGACATTTAACAAAAACAATGACAACATTGTAATTTAAAGCTCAAGTTGATTGTGAACTAATATATGTTTAAATATGTGCTATATCCTTGGTGTGAAAACATCATCTGGAGATGGTGTTATTATATGTCTGTTGACAATTTAAACATTCAGATGTGGAAGTTATGTAGTTTCTTTTCATTCTTTCTCACTAAAGAGATTCTTGTGACTCAATTTGAACTCAGTCAGACTCATAGCTGATCCTTGAGTGGATTGAAAAGTCTGTAAATCACATCTCAAGCTGCTCCTGGAATACCCATTTACATATTTCAACAAAAGGATGTTGCCCTGGACCTGCTCACCAAGAGATCTGGAGAAAAGCTACATGGTCAACTGACTGGACGAGAGCCATATTTATTCTCATTACCAAAAAAAGGTGATTCAACAGCATGTGGAAATTACTGAATGGTATCACTAATGGTGCATGCAAGCAAAATCTTTCTGAAACTTATCTAAAAAATGATTAGACCAGGACATCAGCAGAGAAATTCCAAAAATACAAGCTGGATTTAGAAGAGGCTATGGTACTAGATATACCATTGCTAATGTTAGATGGATCTTGACTAAAACAGAGAGTACCAGAAAGATGTTTATTTGTGTTTTATTAAAGCATTTACCAGTGTGGATCACAACAAATTGTGGCTAACATTGAGAAAAAATGAAATTCCAGATCACCTTATTGTGCTCATGTGAAACCTATACCCAGATCAGGAAGGGATTGTCCAAACATAGCAAAGGGACACTACATGGTTCAAAATCAAGAAAAGAGTAGATTAGGGACATAGCCTTTTTCTGTATATTCTCAGACTCTTTCTGTACCCTCTCAGTCAATATCTCAACAGATGGACTCACCCCTACCTATTGCTGTTGTTGGATCCCCTTGTGTTCAGTACGACTCGTAGGGCCCCTATGAACAGTTCAACAGAGAAGCTAGACTTTATGAAGAAGAATGTGGCATCAGAACTGAAAGAAGACTTTTATCACCCTGTGTTACAGAGATGACACAAAAGCAACCTTGCTCAACAAAACTGAGGAGGATTTGAAACATATGCTATAGAAGATCAAAGACTGCATCCACATGAGGAAAGCCTTTTCAGACCTCCACTAACTCCCCAAGTAGGACACTGTCCCCTTCAACAACATCCACAACACAAAAACAATTCTCATGAGGTCAGATAAGTCCTCCATGCTCCGGTGTACCTTTCTACTCTTTCCAACACAATCTTACTGCTTTTAAGGGTATTTAGGGATTTATTGGTGCCTCCATAATATCACCATTTTAAAATTTTGGCAACAAAACTGCCAAGGGTACTTGTATAGAAATTTGCATATTAGTGTGGATGTGTTCCCCTTAAACAAAGAACATCTTTTCCTTTGATTCATCAAGGATGGTAATAAATAAATCCAGATCTTGAAATGTATAACATATTTAAATGAGATAAAAACAATGGCTCAGTGGCCACAAGAACAGGAAGATGAGTCTTTAAGCAAAAATTGACCATTTCCTAAAAACTGTTGCATCTCAACAGATGGTCTCAGCCCTACCTATTGTTGTTGTTGTTAGATCCCCTTGTGTTCAGTACGGCTCATAGCGACGCTATGAACAGCCGATCTGAACCCTGTCTTATCCTATGGAATCCTCATAATCTCTGGCATGCGTGAGCGCATTGCTACAGTCACTATGTCAATCCCTGTGTGTGAGGGTCTTCTTCTCTGTTGCCATCTCTGTACTTTTCCCAGTATAATCTCCTCCATGGAATATCCTTTTCTAGAAACATCCCCAAAATAAGTGAGATGAAGTTTTTCATCTTTGCTTCAAAGAACACTCTGGCTGCGCCTTCTCCAAGATATAGCTGTTTGTTCTTTTGTCAGACTGTGGGACATTGAGTGCTTTTCTTCAACACTACCACAGAAAGTTCTAAAGAGACACAAACGCAGGTTATACACATGGACTTCACCTGATGGTATGCATAGGAATCAGATCGACTACATCTGTGGAAGGAACCGCTGGAGAAG
>NW_006399862.1:350746-406567 GCF_000299155.1 Elephantulus edwardii
CTCTGATGCATAACAAGTGATTGCAAAGACCATGGCCTGTATCAGGTGCACCTTAGTCTCCAGAGAGACACCGTTGCTCTTAGTAAGGAGTCTTTTTTTCTAACACTAATGCCACCTTCCTCCTTATCGGGTCAAGCTCTGTGAATAATTTATTCAACAGATATAGAATGTATATGAATAAAGAATACAACCTTGACACATACAATTTTTATATTATATAGTGTTCCTTTGGTGTTTATTGCTGTGTATCACTGAGTCATAAATGACCCAGAGCTGAACGTTCACCAGGTTTTCCGAGGTCGTTAATGACATGAGAGGAGATTGCCCATCCATCACTCGCGGAGCAGCTGGCAGATTTGAATCACTTTTCTCCAGGATTGCAGCGCAGCTCCTTACCACTAGGCCACCAGTGCTCGCAGTCCACAATCAACACTCTAGGTAAGAGCAATTAGGAAGTCAAAAGATGAATCACACTGGGAAGTCTGTTGTCAAGGACCTCTTCAAAGTGTTAAAGAGTAATGATGTCAGTCTAGGGACTTCAGTGAGCCTAATCCAGGCCGTGATCTTCACCATTATTTGCTGTGCATACTAGAGCTTGACTTTGACTAAGGATGACAGAAAAGAATTGACGTGTTTGAGTTGTGATGCTGGAGAAGAGTATTGAACAGATAGTGGACAGCCAAGAGAACAAAGGAGTCTGTCTTGGAGAGAGTGAAACTAAGTTTCTTCTCAGAGACAAGGATTTTGAAGCTCAGTCTCACATACTTTGGGCACATGGCCAGGGGCGGACCAGTCCTTGGAGAAAAGCATCAGGAGAAGAAGGGTGGAGGGACAGCTCAGGAGAGGAAGATCCTGGATGGCGCAGAGTGACACAGTAACTGGGGTAATGGGAATAGGTGTGTTGGAGTCCGTGAGACTATCTCAAGTAGGGCAGAGGTCACAGCTACTGTATGTAAGGTTGCTGTTAGTTGCAGTTGACTCAATGGCACATAACAACAACAACAGCAGTGTTCCCTTGTTCTGATTGTACAACATCCCCCTGGACTAGGTACACGTTTCACATAACCACAGTTAGGTGTTCTGGAATTCCCATTCTTCTTAAGGTTAATTATAATGTGTTTTTATCCACACAGTCAAATACCTTTGCATAGTCAATAAAGCAAAAATACATTTTCTTCTGGTATTCTTCATTTTCATCCAGGATCTATCTACAATCACTCGTGTGACAGTCTCTCCAAATCCAGCTTGAACTTCTGGCAATTCTCTGGTAATCTAATGATAAGAAGCTACATTGCAATCCTAAAGACACAGGGTTCAAATCCAGAAGCTGTTCCAAGACAGAAGAATGGATACTCCTATCTGTTTAGATCCAATTCATATTCTAAAACTTCTAGCTTATTTTACCATGTCATGGAGTTGTGGTCATTTCCATCACCTGTTAAAAATACTCCAATTATTTCCTGGGTCTATTAAGAAACCTAACAACAATCGAGATCCTTTGTCCTCTGGCCTCAAGCTACTTTATAACCATGACTTCTCACCAAACACACCTTAAGCTTCACCAAACCTAAGGCTGGCTATTCAGAAATTATATGGTTATTATAAAGACTATTTATTATTTATGGTTATTATAAAGACTTTATAAATATTTTTTATTATTGTTTAATTATTGTTGCTTTTGTTGTGCTATTAAGTCAACCAGTAACAACCCGATGAACAATGGCTTTGTGTGAATGAACCATAATTTCTCAATCCATTCATTTGTGGTTGGACATTTGGGCTGTTTCCATGTTCTTGTGATGGTGAATAACACTGTTATGAACATTGGCATACAAATCTCAGTTTGCCTCAGTTCTCCTATTCTCAGGGTATCATCCAAGGAGTGGAATAGCTGGGTCATATGGAATTTCTATGTTTAGATTTTTGAGCATGTGCCAAATTGCCTACTAGAAGGATTGTACCATTCTACAATCCCACCAACAATGTATAAGAGTTTCTTTTTTGCCACATTCTCTCCAACATCTGTTACTTGCTGCCCTAAAATCATTATGCTGAGTGAACTAACTCAGTCCCATAAGGATAAATATTATATAAAACCGTTATTGTAGAAAAAGTATAAGGATCCAGGAGGGGTGGGAGAGCCTGGAAGCAGAGGGATGTGGATGTGCAGGGGAAAGGGGGGATTAATCATGGGGTTGTACAATTTGATGTGTGTGTGTGTGTGTGTGTGTGTGTGTGTGTGTGTGTGTATGAAGGAAATGGAAAGAATTTGTTCAAATTTGTATTTGAATTTTGTAAATAAACTAGTGGAAAAATTTTTAAAAAGAAAAACAGTAAAAAAAAAAAAACAATGACTTTGAACTTTGTCCTATCCTGAAGCAAAACTTCACCATCCTTGACACACTTGACCCTACTTCCACAGTCGCTGAGTCAATAAATCTTATCCAGTGTCTTCCTCTCTTCCCCTTATCTTCCACCCTTCAGAACATGATGTCCTTCTCCAAGGACTGATTCCTCCTGGCAAAACACCCAAAGTATATTAGACAGAAGATTTTGGAATCTTGTCATCTGGAACAACCTGGTTTCACCCTCTTCAGGTCAGACCTGTTTGCTTTCTTGACATCTCATAGTATGTTCAATATTCTTCTCCAGCACCACCGCTTAAAGGCATCGATTTAATTTTATCACCTATTTAATTTTCTATAACCTGTTTAATTTTCCAGTGCTCAGATGCACAGCAAGCAATTGAGAAGACCATGACTCAGACCACGCCACCTTAGTCTTTAGACCCACATTGTTGCTCTTTCTCATTCTGGAGAGGTCCTTGACAGCAGACTTTTCCCAATGCAACTTCCCCTATGATTTCCTAACTACTTGTGTCAAGAGTGTTGATTGTGGATCCAAGCAAGATGAAGTTGTCAATACCTTCAATCTTTTCGCCATCTATTGTGATGTGGCCTAATTAGTCCAGTGGTGAGGATTTGCCTTTTCTTGATGTTGAGATGCAATCCACACTGAAGGCAACAGTCCTTGATCTTCTGCAGAAATCACCTCAAGTTCTTTTCATGACTTGGCCTTGCCACCCAGTCATGCTTCCAGGGCAGATCCTAGGCACCAGTAACCACCAGAAAGAGTCCCAGGCACCTGCCAGGCCTTGCATCGCCTTGCACTGCTGACTTGAATGGAAACTCCTGCCACCTGCACCATTATTTCTGTATGGGTTCTTGTGCTATTTCTGTATGAGTTCTTGTCCTTATGTTTTTCTCCTTGGCATGTCATTTATCTGTGATTTTCTTGTATTGGAGAAGTGTTTTTGCATGCTGCCTTTCTTAACAGTTTACATACATATATGTTTGCTTGCTCATCTTCTGCTCTTTTGGGTACAGTGCTTGTCTGTCAGATGCTACACCAAAGCAGAGCTTCCTGGTTAAGACAAACTAGGAACATGGTTTGGCTACCACTTCTGAAATAACAGGTTTCAGAAAACCATTTGAACAAAAGAGCACACTTTGATTATTAGATACAGCCCTGTAGCCTTTATTTTAATTAATCTTCCTGAACTAGCTATTATTATCCCTTTTAATAGTTTTATCCCATGTGTTCAATGCAAATTCAACTTATTCACATATTTCCCAACATGAAAATTCAGGTTTAGTGATGGAAGAAAAAAATAGAAGCATGAGGATGGACATTAACTGGTACGTCTTCAGTAATAGAGGTTGAGAAAAATGTCAGAGACTGGGACAAAGTGAAGAGCACAAGGCTTCTTTTATCATTTTTTTAATTAATTTTAATGAAAATTTACAGAGATCCTGGATTTCCATTTATTCACTGTTACACTTTTCTCCCCTCCCCCCCAGTACACTCTTCTCTTTGAAAAGTAAAAGTTCCTCCATTCTTTTACAATCCCCCCCCCCCAGGTCTACTCCACTATGCAGCCAAGACAAGGCTTCTAAGGGGGCTTCTGCTCCTCATTTCCGGTTGAATTGTACATGAATACCAGCCCAGCTGATCATTCACTGTTAAGTGAAGTACATGCATTTTGTTATTTATGTGGACTTGTCCTATATTTGTATGCTATAAAATAATTCTAACACAAATGTGCAAACAGTGGTGATATTGTATGCCAATGTGGCTGAGCAGGGTCTGCTATTCCCAAAAATGCCCTTCCTTGTATTGTTCTGGATTAAGGATGCCTCCAAGACAAATTTGTGTATGATTTGGTAATTGGATGTTAAGTCACTTTTACTCGCTGAAGATCAGCAATGTAGCTGGTTATCTCTGATTTGCAGTATCATACTGCTGGCATGGGACAGTAGCTAGCCACCTGGCTCCTCTAACTCACACGGGATCCTTCTGTCATGAGTCTTGGCCCTGGTTCTTGCATAGCATTGTGAAGAAGGTGTTAGCTCTGCTGCATTGTGGTCCACATGAGTGAGGCTGGGACAGAGACAGACAGGTCCAGATTCTAAATAATCCTCATAAACTCTGTTCATCAGCCAAAGTTCCAGTTTCCTCATGTTCTAGCCCACTTCATGTTCAACATTCTTCTCCAAATACTGACCTGGCTCGGCTACAGACTCAATACCAATGGCCAAACCAAAACCAAAACCAAAAAAAGCTTCTTACAGACTTCTTCAGCTTCAGCCAGGATGGTCAAAGTTGTCATCTATAAGCTGAACAGATCATTGGAGAAGCTGGACTTCAAGAAGTGTGAGGTGGTGGCATTAGGATTGGAGAAAGATTAAACAAGAACCTGTGTTATGCAGAGGACACAAACTTGCTAATTGAAAATGAGGATTTGAAGCACTTGCTACAGAAAATTAAGGGCTGCAGCTGTCAATATGGATTGCATCTCAACATCAAACAAATAAAACCCCTCACCACTGGTCCAACAAACAATCATAGATGGAGAGAAGTTGTTCATGATTTCTTCTTACTCAGACCCACAATCAACACCCTTGGCACCAGCAGTCAAGAAATGAAAAGATGAGAAGACAAGTTGCTTTGTGAAAATCTATTGTCAAGGAGCTCGCCAGAGTTAATGAGTAATGATGTCAGTCTAAAGACTAAGGTGTACCTTGGCCAAGCCATAATATTCTCAACTGCTTTCTATGCATCTGAAATCTGGAAATGACTAAGGATAACTGCATTGTAATTCTTGCAGAAAGTATTGAACATACCATGAAATGACAAAAGAATAAACACATCTGTCCTGGACAGGGTTGAAACCAGGTTCCTCTTCAGAAACAAGGATTCTGAAGCTCTTTTTCAGATTATTTGGGCATGTTGTTAGAAGGTGCCAGTCTTTAGATAGGACATAATGGCTTGAAGGAGGGAAGGTCAGTGCAAGAGAGGAAGACCCCAGATGAGATGGATTGATCCAGTATCTGGTACTGGGGCCAAGTATGTCAGAGACAGTGAAGTTGGTTCATGATAGATAGGGCCTTATTTAGAGCTGTTGTTCAAAGGGTCACTATGAATTGTAGTTAACTTGATAAATTATAACAAAAGCAATAGTAATATAATTTTCTTTGTCCTTCAGATGAATCTAGATACAAGTCACATGTTAAGAAGTGATTGTAAATGCAACCTGAAAATATTAAAGATTGCTTGTTCAAACTTTGCAACTATGTTGCTCTCTAACTGAGTTAATCCGGGACTTACTGTATTACTATTAGAGGGAAATGATTATTTATTTTATATCTTGTTTATTAAAACTGAAAATTTTAGCTCATCAAGACAATTGATAATTTTACATATAAAAGTGACATGCAAACAGGGAGCACATCTGAGATGTTATGTACTGACTTGTTGTTATGTGCCTTTGAGTCACTTGCAACTCATTGTGACCTTATGTACAGCATCTCTGAACCCTGCTCTATTCCTGAGTAAACCTTACTATCTCTGACACACCTATTCCCTGTAACTGAGTCAATCCATCTCATTGAGGGTCTTCCTCTCTTGCTCTGTGCTTCTACTCTCCCAAGTATGATGTCTCTCTCCAAGGACTGGTCCCTCCTTGCAAAATGCCTACAGTATGTCAGATGGAGGTTCGAAATCCTTACTTTCAAGGAGAAAACTGGCTTCACCCTCTCCAGGAAAAACATGCTTGTTTTCCTAGCTGTCTATGGTATAGTTTAATAGTCTTCTCTAGCACCACAACTCAAAAGCCATCAATTACTTTTCTATCATCCTTAGTCATTGTACAGCTCTCTGATGCATAGCAAGTAATTGCAAAAACCAAGGCCTGTATCAGGCACATCTTAGGCTCCAGACTGACATCATTGCTCTTCAGTGCTCTGGAGAAGTCCCTGATAGCAGATTTTCCCAATGCAATTCATCTTTTGATTTCCTGGCTGCTGCTACCAAGAGTGTTGACTGTGGAAACAAGCAAGCTGAAATTGTGAACAATCTCAATCTCTTCTCCATCTATCATGATGCTTCCAGTTGGCTCAGTGGTGAAAATCTGCTTCAAGAAGGCTGCAATCCTTGATATTCTGCAGCAAGTGCTTCAGGTACTTCTCAGTTACAGCAAGAAGAGCTGTGTCATCAGCATACGGGTTGTTAGTGAGTCTTCCTCCAGTCCTAATGCCACATTTCTCCTCCGAGAGCCCAACCTTCCGGATCATCAGTTCCACATATAGATTGAAAAGCTATGGAGATAGCATGCATCCCTGGAGTACACTTTTCCTGACTTTGAACCGTTCAGTGTTTCCATGCTCTGTTCTGATGACTGTCTCCTGGTCCAAACACAGGTTTTGCACAGGTATAATCAAGTATTCTAGTATTCCCATTTTTATTAGAGTTAACCAGTTTGCTGTGATCCACACAGTTTGGAATTTTTTTCTGACTCATAAAATAATAAAAGTCATACATATATGTCAAATTAATTGTCATGTGTTATTTCAGAGCCTCTAAAGATCCTGTAAAGAAGGTATCATTATGGGCATTTGTCTGAAGTAAATTTTCCATATTGGATTTAAGTACTATTCTTGTATCATAATTAAATTGTTGCTTCTTGAATTTAAAGCCAAATAATTTTCATTGCACAAAGACTGGGTTTTATACATTTGGTATTAGTACAAGTATGTTGTTGTTATTGTTAAGCGTCATTGAGTTGTAGATGACTCATAGTGACCCTATGAATGAAAGAGCTGAACACTTGTATACTTTTTCATTGTTTCACCACATTCATAGAGTTTCCAGAGGCAAGCTGTTTACAGAGGTGGATGCTGCTCCTGCTTCCAAGCTTGTTTTAATTGGAAGCTCCACTGAACACTGTCCACCATGGGCAAGCATTATTACATTTGACACATCAGTGTCACAGTGTTTAGCATCACAGCAACTACAAGTTAGCCCTGTACAGCAAGAAGAATGTTTGACCCAAAACAATTAAAACAAGGCCCAAGAGCATGAAGCCTTCAGGCCCAAATGCCTTTTTTAAATAGGAGGCCAAATACAATCAACTCACAGCCAATGGCTAGTAAACACTTCACCCAGAGTCTCCCAGAACCAGAAATCAAAACCTCTGTAGAGTCAGGCTGCTTCAGAATACTCCCCACCTATATTCCAGCCAGTATAAGTATGTTGTTGTTGTTGTTGTTAAGTGCTGTTGAGTCGCAGGTGACTCATAGCGACCCTATGAAGGAGAGTCCTCTACACTTGGGTGCCTTACATCCCCTCTCCAGGTTCATAGGGTTTCTGGAGGCAAGCTATTATGGAAGTGGATGCCACTCCTCCTTCCAAGCTTGTTTTAATTGGGAAGCTCCACCCCACTCTCTGTCAGCATTGGACAGCCAACCATTAACACATTTGACACATCAGTGTCACAGTGTTCAGCCTCACAGCAACCACAAGTGACCGCGGGATGGCAACTTGTACACAAGGGTTATATTACCTAGAGGAATGCCTGAACAAGAAAACAATGAAAGACTGACTTGAGGGTCACAGTCTAAAAGTCACCCCCTTTTGGCTAGTATAAGTATATAAAAGCTAATTATTATTTTTGTAATTATCATAAAAATGTCTATGACATATTATATAGCACATAAATATTCAAAGATCCCATGCAAGTTTCACAGCACCGTGGTGACTTATGAAAATTAGCATTTCCATTTTGCAGATAAGTGCAACTGAGAATACATGAAAACACTCTCTCTCTCTCTCTCTCTCTCTCTCCCACACACACATATACACACACACACACACACACGCACACACGCACAGAGACACAGACACCCTAACTTTTCTATGGGCTTCATGAAGCTATCTAGTGACTGGGACTGACATTGTCTTAAGTGAGCAGTTAGTTTAATAGCACATGTGAAGGTGATGGGATCAGATGTGTACAGATTTTCTGAGCTTTGAGACATACCGCTTCATTATCCTCTTTGCCTTTCAAATTCTCCCATTTAAATTGAGTTGCTACTAATAGGATTTCTCCACGGAGAGATTTAAAGGCTCTGAGAACCTAAAGCTTTATGATGTATCCGGCACAGAGCTCCACCCCTGGTGGGTGAGGGCTCAGTACGGATGACCTCTTATTAGTAGTGCTTTGATCCTCATGATAATACTCTGCTTTGTCAGAATTAATTGGTTTACATCCATCTAGTTATAAAAGAAAGTAATAAAGATGGAGAGTATGTATAATTGCTGTTGTTAGGTGCCCTGGGATTGACAAGCACCTATAGCAACCTTATGAGCAATGGGATGAAACCTTGCCTTACTCTGGGGCTGTCCTTACAAACTGTGCTACGCTCAAGTCCATTGTCATAGCCACTGTGCCAATCAATCTTGTTGAGAGTCTTCTACTAATCTGACCCTCTCCTTTACTAAGTAATAGATTGTATTTTATGTGTATATAATTTCTAGAATTCTACAACTTCAACTCTTTGCATTGTGTGCTGAGATACTGGGCATTCTTTCCCCTTCTCAAACGCTTTATGGACTTTTCCTGGTTAATGACTTAAATGCTTTATTTAAGTTTAAATGCTTAATTTTAGACTTTTGGACATTATCCTTGTCCTGTTTTAATTTTGCATAATATATCAGAAAAACAAAACCCCTAAGAGAAAAGCAGCACACTGTACCTTTTACATCCAATTCTAGAGGAGAGGGTCAAGGTTGGCACAACAATCAACAGCCTAGAAACTTCAGCCTCAAAGGGTTTTTATGTCTAGTATGGTTTTCTTCTGTAATGAATTTGTCTACTACAGTACTCTCCTTTTTCCCCATCTATAAACACATTATTCTGCAAAATTTATAGCACTTCCTTGCATCTCCCCCTCTCCCATTGGTACACATTGAGAACATTTTTTGGCAGTAATTATACAATTTGCATTTTTAAAGAGTAAATTGCAATCAAGAAAAAAATTATCATACAAATTGCCGTGTGTAATATGGTATGTGCAGAATATGTGTTTATTTTTGTGATGTGCACACTAGATCTATCTTAGAAAAACAGGCAGGAAAGAAGAACAAAGAAAACAGTTGCCAAAGAGATTAAGCAGACCTAGTTTCCCTCTTAGGAATTTTTCTTTTCTGTCTAAGAATTGGGCATATGAAGTATATTTCCACATTTTAATTAGAGGAAAATTCTTGCTCGATTTCACTTTTACAAAAGTCTTCTCTCTTTCCTCACTGTTTCTTTTTTAAAAGAATTTGATTCACTGTTTCTGATAAATGTGAGCATTATACTTTTAGATCCTAGATATATTTAAGGAACAAGTAAGAACAGAAGAATGAAAATAGTGATGCTGCTTTGGGACTACAATGCAGCCAGCCAAATAGTTTAGTATTAACAGTTCCTTTGAACAGAAAAATAAAAACAAAAATCACCATCAAAAGCACCAACCACTTGGGCAAGAATTGTCAACAACAGAATCAGGCTTGAATGTAGAATGTGTTTTCCTATGTGTGGAAAGTTCAAATTTCCTTCAAGGACAATTATCTCATATTCTGCTTTGCTGTTGTTGTTGTTGTTAAAGGGCCATTGAGTCACAGGCGACTCATAGTGACCTTATGAAGGAGAGTCTTCAACGCTTGTGTGTCTTTCATCCTCTCTCCAGGTTCATAGGGTTTCCGGAGGCAACCCATTACGGAGGTGGATGCCACTTCTCCTTCCAAGCTTGTTTTAACCGGGGAGCTCCACTCCACTCTCTGTCCACATTGGGGAACTAACCCTTAACGCAGCAAACACAAGTTACCACTGTATGGCAAGTGGACACACCAGGGCTATACGACTTAGAAAAATGTCTGAACAAAAACAATGAAAGACAGGCCCGAGGGCTGCAGATTTAAAGTCACCCACTTTTGGCTTGGTAGCATCACTTTCTGTCCAATGGGGCAGCTGATTTCTCTCTATCTTGATGTTATTGTTGCTAAGTGCTGTCAAGTTGCGCGGGCGACTCATAGCAACCCTATGAAGGAAAGTCCTCAACGCTTGTGTGTCTTTCATCCTCTCTCCAGGTGCATTTGCTTTGCTTTAGGAGATTTAAAAAAACAAAGCAAAACAAAACTACTCAAACCTGTTGCAAAGGTGTCCATGCTAATTCTTAGTGATTTTCTAGGGCAGAGTTGAGTGGTCCCCTACTAATTATCACTACCATAAAGAATGCGTTGTAACTGACTCAGAGCTGATTTTTCATTGTCTGAGGCTGTAAATCACACTATAGGTAAGTCCCTGTCTTTCTGCAGGGGAGTTGCTGGTGAAGTCAAACGGCCAGCGAGATATAACCTTTGGATTAGTTCTCCTTAAGAACTACGCCTCCTGGGCTCTCACAGACTTATCAAAATCCCAGGTCTTACTAGAAGCTGGTTGCTCTCTCTTTCTTACCCAGAATGTCTGCCGTCTTTGTACTATGGACTCTTTCTTTACTAGCTCTGCACCTCAAGGAAGTAGAGGGTACTTAGCCATCTAAGTGGTCACGATATGGTCATATGAATGACAAATTTCTGCACAGCCATCCTGATTAGTCAAATAGATCTTCTGATGTTCTCATTTAAAAGGGTCAAAGACATTAGAGTGACATTTTGATATAAGAAATTCTTGGTGCTACTTTGTTAAGTCTGACAATGAATTCTAAATTGATTTTAAATGGTCATAGAAGAAACTTCCAGATGGTCATTTAAATTTTCCAAAGTCAATGGTATAAGTACCTGGTTTATTGAAAAGAAAAAGGTGTGGAAGGAATCCATGAATGGTAGCAATGGTAAATACTAGACTCTTGTTGTTGCTGTTATTGTTATATGTCTTTGAATTGCTCGAGATTCACAGTGACCCTATGAACAATAGCTCTGAACCCTGTGCTAGCTTGAGCCGATCTCAGTGTCTCTGACACACCATCATTTTCTAGGTTATTATGTCAATCCCTCTCATCCTGGGCCTTCGTCTCCTGCACTGTCCTTTCACCCATCCAAGCATGATGTCCTTCTCCAAGGATTGGTCTCTCCTGGCCATGTGCCCAAAGCATGTGAGACATTGACTACTAAACAAAAAAATTCAGCAGTTCAAGAACACCCAATGATAACTTAAACAAAGGCAGGATTGGGTCATCTGCTTCTTTTTTCCTTTTTTTACATGATAGAATCACAGTTTTTATTTCCCAAAGTGCCAATGATTTTTCTCAATATCAAGTCATTACTTTAGCAATAAGAATGTTGTTGTTATGTGCCTTCGAGTCACTTTCTACTCATAGCGACCCTATGTATAATAGCACTGAACCCTGTTCTATGTTGAGTGAACCTTATTGTCTCTAACAGACCTACCCCTATTAGCCTAGTCACTGAGTCAATGCATCTCTTAAAGGGTCTTCCTGTCTTGCACTGTCCCTCCACTCTCCCAAGCATAACATTGCTCTCCAAGCACTGTTCTTTCCTTGCAACATGGTCATCTGCTTCTTAAAGGGCCAGAAAAATGCCTTGAAAATGCAGTGGAATACATTTCTACTTGGACACATACAAAGTTAACATGAGCCAAAATTATTGGGCAGTAAATTATTTGGGTTTTAATTCCATGCATAGAATAATGTTATTTCATCCTCTCAGTTGGAAGGTTTCCTCATGTATGGGAATGGACTGTGACCACAAATGTAGTTGGTTTGCTTGCTTATTTGTTCTGGTAGGCTGGGAAGTCAAAGGATCAAGTGAGGCCTTTGCCCTGCAAAACTTCCTCATAAATGTGATCCATGAATGTGACTCTTTCCTCTTATGCAAGAAAAGGATAAGGGAATCTATAAGAGATGGAAATTGGTGAAAAAAGGTCCTTTGAATCTGAATATTGTGTTTTCATGTCTGCAATTAATGAGATGAATTCATTTAAAGGACTTTCTCTATCCTGTTTTTCTTCCCTCCCCACATCCCTGCTGGGAATTAAAGTGAAAAGACAGGGTACAAGAAGATCAAGTATTGGAAAAGTTTCAAGTGGATTCTAATATGCAGTTTGGTGCGCATTTAATTCTGGGGGGGAGGAGTGGAGAGGCGCCTGGAGGGATGTAAGTGTGAACCACTCACCACATCATTGTGGCAAGGATTTTTTTCCCCATGCATGTGTATGAGTTCTCAGAATCGACTGGAATGTAATACTTAGAAGGTTAATTAGATGTGCTGAAAATGTAAATGCTCAGCACTCTCAAAATGCCTGCTTAATTCAGGTCTTACCCAGGCGTATACGCTATCTTTTCAACCACATTGTTTTCCAAGATGTGAGACTCAGTTGTGGATAACATCCTCTGAATCTTTTCAGTAAAATAAAACAGTATTTGAAATGCATGGTCAGTCAACATCTAACATAAAATCTTAAGCCTGGGGTTTTGAAAAAGAACAATGTGGATTATTGAGGGGTTTTTTTTTTGGTTTTTTTTTTTTTTAATAGAGCTAATACAATTACTTGTCAAAGGAGACAGAGATGAGAATTATAGTTGGTCTTCTGGTCAAAAGCCGTGTTGATCCATCATGAAAATTGAAAATGCTCCAGATAATGGATGACTTTTGACTTATTTGTTGTCCTAGTGAGGAGAATGAAGCTACAAAAAGGTGCATGGATCATAAAACAAAATCAATATGGATACTCAGTTAAAGAAAAGCATTTTATATCTGTGTCAATTGAAATGGAAAAGGATCTGCTCCTAAAAAGAAAAAGAATAGCAGCTTTGTACATATGTAGACCTTTCCATGACGTTCCTTGACATACTTAGCATGACACGAATTCATTTTGGAACTAGAAGTGTACTGTAGTGACAATACATGTTTATTACAATCACATAATTCCATTTATGCCTGGATACCGCCCTTTGTTTTCAGATCTTGATAAAAACTCTCCTTCAGATTTGGAAGGACACTGTTGTTTCTTAATTGTTTATACAAATAGGAAACAAAGGAAAATCCAACAAACCCATTTTCTTCCATTAATGAAATAAAAAAGAGATGATTAATAACAATTCAGTACTCTTGAATATCACCATCTATCTACCAACTCCAACTTTACAGACCATCTTCTGTAGCACTAGCTGAGTATTATGAATGACATTTGAACTGTTACTGTTACACTATTATTGTTGCTACTGTTACTGAGTCAGTTCCATATGCAAATGGACAAATCACTTTCCTTCACTTGTTATTCTTACAAGATAATTCTTGTAATAGTTCCATTACTGTAGCTAGCTACAGTCAGCCTATTTTGCTGAAGGTCGTCTTTTATTTTAAATTTTATTTTCACTTTCTACTGGTTTACTTACAAAGTTCATATACATTGTTTTTCATATCGGCTCTTTCCCACCCCTTTAGCCACTTCTCCCTCCACCCATCAAATTTGTGACCCTATGATTAATCACCCCCCCTTGGATCCTTGTACTTATTCAACAATAATGGTTTTATGGAGTATTTATCTTTATGAGACTGAGGTGGCTTAATATAATGCTCCCCAATCCATCCCTTATTAGGTAGTAATTTACAAAGTCATTGCTTGCATAGTATTCCATTGTGTGAATGTACCATAATTTTGCAATCCATTGGATTGTGGTTGGACATCTGGGCTGTTTCCCTGTTCTTGTAATGGTAAATAATGCTGGTAGGAATAGCTGGATCATGCGGAATTTCTATATTCAGCTTTTTGAAGAAATGCCAAACTGCCTTCCAGAGTGGTTGTACCATTGTTCAATCCCACTGACAATGTATGAGTTCCTATCTTGCCACATCCTCTCCAACATTTATTTCTTGCTGCCCTGCTGATGGTCTTCTTTTATTGTTAGCTCTCTTATTACCAAGTACAATTTCCTTTTCCAGGGACTGGTCACGCTTACAATTATGTCCATATTATGTGAGATAAAGTTTACCATCTTTGCATTTTACGAACATTTACTTGTAATTCTTACATGATAGATTTGTTTGTTTTTTGGAGGTTCATGGTATATTCCTCACCAACTCCATGATTCAAAGCATCAATTCTTCAATCTTCCTTATTTCTTGTACAATGTTCATATGCATGTGAGACAGTTGGTCTTGGGTCAGATACACTTTCAGGGCACTTAAAATTAATCATTTCTTAAAGAAGGTAAATCTAAAGTACATATTTCCTTATATCCTCTTATAAATACTTTCAGTGCCTTTACTACGTTCCAAGTCCAAACAAGTTCACCACCATATTCTTAAATCATGGCTATTTCCTCAATAATTAATACATTAATTGACTTCCCCTCCCCATTAATTCACTTTTCATGTTCAAATGTAAGATGTGCAGAACACTCATGCAACATTACTTTAAAAGATACACGAATTTATTTAAAAGTGTCACATTTTTATTTTTCCCCTTTCAATTCTGTGAACTGCATGAGGTAGAAGTAAGCATGTGCTTATTACTTTAAAGTCAACAAGGTAATGCATACGGTAGAACTTTCTTGAATAACATGCAAGTGTAAAAGGCTGCATTATATTATTTCAGTTGTCTAGGATCAGTTCTCTCAGAGGTTGTTTGTTATGTTCCTCGAGTTGATATAAGTCATAACAACTCTGTGAATAGCAGATCTCAACCTTGACCCATCCTGAGCGCAGTCCATCTCTTAGAATCTCTATTCAACTTGTATTTTCGTATTATTCTCTACAATGGAATTTGATACAAAACTTACTTAGGATTCAGTGCAAAATGCCTAACACACCTAAATAACTTAGGACTATTATTAAGTGTTATTTTTTTTTATTTCATTTAAATTTTATTTTGAATAGCATCAATCAAAAAAGAGTTCCTAAGGTTATTTACAATGTTAAATGTACAATTATGAATGTATGCCTTTGACAACAGGGTACCATTCTTGAGCAGCAATATGCTTTTCTTTTAAAAATATAAAGATGCATTATCATTTTTGATATAAAGATACTTAAAAAAACCCAAGGTCTTAGGGAATTCACAAATCATAACAGAAAACTGTTGTTTTATTAATTTAATGTGTACATAATTACCTTTTAATACATTAAAAATAGGTGTAAATGCCCAGACTGTACAAAAATTAACACCCCACTTATTTATTAAAAGTTTCCAACCACCTCCCACCATAAATATACAAAAACAAAACAAAAATAAACTATGTTCAGATAGGTCAAATTGCATGCATGCATGAAATTTTTGAAGTATTTCCTAAAGCTTGAGTTTTGTTGTTCTCTGGATAGCTGGATGTGGAACAGACTACGGAAGCATAGTGACAGATTATCTACCAGGCTTTGAAAACTGCGCAGTATGTACATAAACATGGGAAACAAAATAAATAAGAGTAGAAACTGCAACAGTTTTCTTTAAATGCAAGTGCAATTTAGAAAGCATTCAAATTTAAGAATTATAAAACTAATATAAAAAGTATTTTTTTGTTGTTGGCTTGGCCACTTTTATTCAAGCATTATTTGCTTTGATATACAGAAGTAATTTATCAAATGTTATCCAAAAGAATAGGGCCAATGGTTCTCATTTCTTTATGCTGCAAAGACCTGAATGATGTTTGGTAACTGTTGAAAAAAAAGAAAAATAAGTTAACACTCAGGATCACTGTTACTGCTTTTGCCAGTGATGATTCTTATAAAAGCTATAATCGAAGTTTTCCATCAAACAAAAAAATACAATACTACTATACATTAGATTATAAAACAATTTTTCCACAAATGAGCCTATAAAGCTATGCATCTTAGACCTCTTGAGCTGTGAATTAGCATCATTTTCTATAGTTGGTCTCTTGATATTTTTATAATTTCCATAGTCTTTTTCAACATGTACATATGTTATTCTTTAGTGATTTCCCAGAATTGTAAATTTTATTCTTTGGTTTACATACTGAAGCAAATGACTAAAATAATTGCTAAGTAACAGCTTAGAAATCCTGTTAATGAATTGTATTTAACATCTTCAAGAGCATGATCATAAATGGCTATTTTTGAAGTCCCTCTCCCCCTTATTTTTAAGCATTTAGAGTTTATAAGGGTTTTATATTTCAGATATTATTAAGTGTTATTGATCACTATTTTACAAATGACATGCTTTGATAAAAATGACTTATAATTTAAAAATAGTAGCTTACTTTCTTCATACCATGTTACTTTTTCATAATATCGCAATGTTATAAAATCCTAGCATCTAGTTTCATTGGATTATCTGATTAGATGGTTTTGATTTAGGCTGAATGTAAGGGAAACTGTATAAGAAACTCAGTAAAGGTAATACTTTTAACACACTATATGCTATCAGCTATGTCCTGTGTTATAGCAATGCTTTGTATCCATTCAAATGGATCCCAAAAAGAAGTCCAAATTGTAGGATAGCCTTGAAATCAGAGCATATCTAAGGAAAAGATGCAGGGATTCATTGATCTCTGACCCATGTTAGAGGTGCCTGGGTAGCACAAGTGCTTTGCTTTTGGCTCCTGACATACAGGTTAGTGGTTCTAACCCCCCAATGTGATCATAGCAAAAAACCATGAGAATGTGATATAACTGCTCTATTCTAGTATGTGAGATTATCATATGATAGAATAAACTTCTGTCTGCCAATTCCTTTCGATATAGTGACTCAGTATATTCTTTCCATCTTCTTTTAATACTTCCTGGATCATTTAACATTCTGCCGAAAGCATCCTTGATTACAGCAACTCGAGGTTTGAATTTGTTCTTCAGTTCCTTGGGCTTAAGAAATGCTGAGCGAGTTTGGCCCTTTTGATTTTCTGACTCCACCTCCTTACACATTCCATTATAATATTTTGCTTTGTCATCCTGTGCTCAACAACCTAGCTCTAGAAAACCATCTAAAATAAATACTAGATGCATTCAGGCTTCAAGAGTATATATCTAGTTACAATGTTCTGACACTTCCTATAAATCTATTTTCTAAATATCACAGACTCCTGTATCCTAATTTTTGTGTTGTTGTTATTATATGCCATGAAGTCAACCGTGACTCCATCACCCTATCCAAAATAGCTCTAAACCCTGCTCTATCCTGGGCCAATCTCACTGTTTCTGAAATACCCATCCCCATTACCCCAATTACTGTGATAATCCATCTTATCCTGGGTCTTCCTATCCTGTGCTGTCCCTCCACCCTTCCAAGCATGATGTTGCAGACCAAGGGTAAAGTATTTTTATAATTATTAATAATGAGACAGCAAGCCAGGAATGAGATAAAACAGAGTAAAAATGGGGCCAGCAGTTTTTGACGGAAGGGCCAACCTGAGCTTTCCTGTATCTTCCTTGAAAATTATCAGAAAGAAAATCACAAAGAGAATTCAATGCAAATGATGCCAAGCTCTTTCTATTGAAAACCTTCCCTTGACTCAGGAGGGAGGGGTCAGCAAATACAATGCAAGAATCAGTAAACCCTTAAGGATTGCCTTAGTGCCTCAGGGTGAATTCCAGCTTGAACTGTGCCTCCCCCACATCCTGAGATAGCATTCAGTTTATTACAAATATTTAGTATTGGCCTTCCATGGGTCCCTTCTGGCAAAAGCAGCTTGGTTTCAACCTCTTCAGGACAGATCTGTTCTTGGCAGTCCAAGCTATTGTCAATACTCTTCTCAAACACTACAACTCAAAGGCATCAATTCTTCTTCTGTCATCATTAGTCATTGTCCAGCAACCTGATGCATAAAAAGTAATTGCAAAGACCATGGCCTGAATCAGGCACACCTTATTCCCTAGACTGACATCATTGTTCTTTCGCATTCTGAGAGGTCCCTGACAGCAGATATTCCTTATTCAATTTGTCTTTATTTTCTTTTCTGCTGGTGCTGAGAGTATTGCTTATGGAACCAATCAAACTGAAATTGTTAATAATTTCAATACCTTCTCCACCTATCATGTTGCACATCGATGAGATCATTGGCACATTGATGAGGAACTTGGTTTTCTTGGTGTTTAGCTTTGATCCATTTGCAGACAACAGTCCTTGGTCCTCTGCGGCAAATGCGTCAGGCCCTCCTCAGTTTCAGCAAGCAAGGTTGTATCATGGGCATATAGCTTGTTGTTGATGAGTCTTCTTCTAATCCTCTTTATAAAGCCCAGCCTCTCAAACAATCTGTTTCACGTACAGATTGAGGAAATATGGATATAGGAAACATCCCTGACACCCTCTTCAAAATCATTGAACCTTGCAGTGTTTCCTTACTCAGTTCTGATGGCTACCTCTGTGTTCAAGTGTAGGTTTTGCATGAGCAAAATCAAGTGTTCTGGTATTCTTCTCAAGGTTCCCCACAATTTGTTATCTTAATGAGTGCACTAAATTTCTCATTGTTATATGACCACACTTAACAACAGTAAACAACAACAACATAGAGCTACATTGCCCTAGTGGAGAGAAAGTTATGCTACCACGCGGAAGGTGGGTGATTTTACAGCACTTTCCCTTACCACTAAGCCATCAGAGCTCAAAATTTCCCCTAGAAACTGGGAATTACATTAACATAATCTGACAATGACATAGGTAAACTTTGTATCTAGCTCTTTACTATCTTAGTCTAGTTGCTCTATGGTATCGAAAATTTTTTTAGAAATATAACAGTGATTTTCTAATTTGCTGTCTGTTTTGGAAAATAATAGCAACAACCACAACAACAAAGGTTATAATGAGGAATATAAAAGGAATACTCTGAAATAATATTTCTATTTATTTAAGTTGTTTAGCTTCGCTGGAATACCCTATCCTCTTTGTAAATTTTGTTTCTCTTATCATGATAATAATGTTACTGTTGTTAAGTTCCGTGAGTCATAGTAGACTCATAGAGACCCTATGAATGAAAGACCTGAACCCTTGTATCACTTTTATCCTTTCTTCAGGTTCATAGGGTTTCTGGAGGCAAGCTAATTTGGAAGTGAATGCCACTCCTGTTTCTAAGCTTGTTTGAATCGGGGAGTTCCACCAAACATTGTCCACCATGGGTAACCATTATCACATTTAATTTCACATTTATCTGTATGTCATATAGTCTGACAGATACTCATCGCTTAATGGTTGTTGCAATATTTTCACTTTAAATTGCTATTAAATCTTATTAGGATTTAAATAAGAAACTCTATATTCTCTTCATTTCTCTGGTTTTTGTTTTGTATCAACTACTTGTGTGAATTTCTATATTAGTCAGCCTTCTTGAATACAAGAAACAGAGAAAAGATTTAAAAAAAATAATACTGGTAATTCATAGGAACTCCAGAATGGCTAGAGTTACACATGTAGCCTAAGAACAAAGAGAACAATCAATGAGTGGTATTCACAAGCACAGCAAAGCCGTGCAACAAACGCCTCTAATGTCAAGGATGGTGCCAATGTCACTGATCACTGGCTGCTCTAGTCTGCCCAACACTCATTACCATTCTGGTCTCTAGACACTGTTGGTGTACAATTTTTAAAACTTCTGACACTAGAATTTCATAGTTACTAATGGTGTTACGATGGATGTTCTGCCCTTTGTGATCTTCAGCAAACTCAACTTCAGAAGCTTGAAATGGAAAGAGTGACTCAATCAGCCAGTGCCCAGCATTTACCAGCAGGTCAAAGATGAAACGCTTGGCTGCTAACCACCCACTGCCCTGTTCACAGAAGATAAGATCTCCTTGGCAGCTGTAGGAAGTTTATAGCCTTTGGAGCTTTTATGGGACAGTTACACTGTATCTTATAGAATTTCTATGAATCAGCATAGACTTGAGAGCACATAACAACAAAATAGTAGGAAGCAGTCAATGCTTTCCTGTCATTACCCATAAGGTTTATGGGCATATACAAAAAGACCTTGGCAAAATGATAGCCATTCCTGGCTCTTTTCCTTTCACCTCAAATATTTCCTTCTGAGGCTCTCACCAAGCTAGGAGAGGCCATCTGAAACACATATAGCCGAAGAGACGTATGGAGAATTTTAGGAATGTGTTTGCTTTCCTTGATAATACAGATAATCTCAACTTTGTCATACTTCGTTCACTTTTTGGGCGTGATTCCTAAATGTGTGGCAATGATTGTTTGGCCAGGACAGAAACTAAAGAGTTACAGAGATGCAAACTCTGATACTATCAAGCCGCTATGTCATTGCCAGGGCAAAGAAACTAAAATCCAGACATGTTTAAAATTTGTGTGTGTGTGTAGGTTTTCAAAAAAAATCTTTGTTTGTTTAAACTTTGAGCTGAAGTTTTCTATTATTTGAAGCTAAACACAATCTACTCAGTAGAGTGGAAAATTCTCTAGAATATGAGTAGTCCAAAAATATGCTTAAGTAACTATGTAACTGTTCTAATTTAAGCACCAAATAAATGCAAATGGACACTTATTTCCACAAGTTCACATCTGATAAGTCTATTAAAATATTCAGAAACTTGGACTCCTGGTGTGTAAATTGATGACAATGTCTTCCAAACATACTTGAATGTCTAAAGCCGTATTTTACATATTCTATTAGACTGGTATGGTATATCACATGGTTAACACTTTGTATTTTTATAATTTCTCTCCATTTTAAGATGAAACAACAACTGCTTTATAGTTTTCCCCTAATAAGTAAGACCAAATATAACTCTCTTTCTCTCTCTCTCTCTCTAAATATATATATATATATATATATATATAAAGTAACATACTATAGTAAGATTAAAAATAGCCATCCAGCTCTCTGACATTCAGCTCTGGTAATCACACATTTTCAGAATTCATTTAGAATTCATATGTCACAAAGCAGTGCATTTACTTGTCTGATTCGGAGCTTGATCTGTTTTAGCATTTGCAACCAGAGTTTCTACTAGGAACAGAAAGGTTACACAAATGAGGCCTGGCATAAGGTAACACACATACATGGACAGAGTGGTGGACTTATAGGGAACTAGAACTAGATGCCTTATCAAAAGAGAAGTCTGTGAGCTCCATCTAATACTGAGTATGAAAGAAAGTAGTCTCGGATCAAGTCTCTCAATTTCAACACAAAGTAAAAAAAAAAATCTTATTTTGGGGATAGCTATTGAATTTTTTATTTCAATTTTACTTAGTTGAAAAATAATAGTCTCTAGAGAGGAGGCAAGATGGCTAAGTGAATAAATCTTCGCATTTAATCCTCTAGCAACTAACTCACTGAACTATAAATAAAATTAAGCACAGACCAACATCTCAGAACTTCAGGTGCCAGTTGAAGTGTTAGAGTTGGAGTGAGTCTAGAAGAAGAAGAGAGGAAACCTGGGGGCATATAAACCTGGGAGAAGGTCACCATGAACACCGGGAATACTCACTCATCACAGTAAATCTTGGATTTCTTCTGGACAACAAACAATTTGTGGGTGTCATTCAATTTTTAAGCCATGAGACTTTGCAAGCGGGATAAATGAGAAGAAGTGCAGGGAGACCATGGCACTTGTACTGCTGAGTTATTAATATAAATACAAATACGTAACTTGAAGCACATATATTGAGTGAAAATACAGATACACTGAAGACCTCGTCAGACATCTTTTGAGACTGTTGTAGCTTTTTGTTTTGCTTTGAACATTGAGTACAACTCAGTTAACTGGCATAACAACAACCACAAAAATTCTAGTTAACTAGCTTACAACTGGAATGTTAAACATTTGTCAGTTGTCAATACACAACACTGGGTCTCCACCTACTAGAAGCAAAAGTCAGAACTGAGTACTAGCTGACCATGAAGTGACCTTTCTGAGGCCTTAAGTCACACTTGAGTAGATTGTCCCTCTTTCTCTCCTGGTAGATTTGAACCACTTGCTTTTGGGTTGAAACACAAGTCCTTATGCACTATTCACCAGAAGGAGAATAAAGGAATCACTAAGTCTAGCCTTCTGTGGCTTTAAGCTTTAAGCCCAGAAAAAAGAGCAAAGTAGTGGAGTGGCACACAAAATAAAGGATTGCACACCTAAGACTGATGTTGTACCTAAATACCACAGAATGAGAAGAAGACCACTCTTCTACCTAAAACCACAACATAAGACCGAAAGGTCAACAAGCACTCAAGAGAAAAGATTATAAAATAACGGCAAAAGGGAGAGTGGTTTGTAAGCATGGCAACTGTTGTTGTTGTTGTTGTGTACCATCAAGTTGGAAATGACCCATAGCTGACTCTCCGGTATGTTTTCAGAGACTGTTAATCGCATGGGAGGAGATCGTCCATGCTTCTCCTGCAGAGTACCTGGTGGCCTTGAACTGTGTGTCTTTAAGAGTAAAGATTGTAAAATAATGGCAGGAGAGAGAGTGGTTTGTAAGCATGGCAGCTACTTAAGGAAAACAAAAATCAAATCAGCAGCATAAAAATAAAAAGAATATGAACATAGTGTGACAAACGGAACCAATGTCATTCAATAATTTGAGTGGAAATTGTAAAATGGAAACACAAATTGTTGTGTAAACTCCTGTCAAATCTCCAGAAAATGTTATTAACATATAAAATATAATAGACATTTTATATGATTTACGGAATAGAGCAGGATTAAGAGCTATTGTGCATAGCTGTTGTTGTTGATTGCCTTCTGGTCAAGCACAATGCAGGAACAAAAAAGGCCTGAAGCCCCTCTACAACTATTGACATTTATCAAAGTTCATAGAGTTTCCACATAGAGTTGTTTAGGAAGTGCCACTATGAGTTGTAGTCAACTTGACAGCACATAACAACAACAACAACAAGAACTTAAGACATCTACTTCAGAGAAGGATGAACCATCATCCTTGAATAATACATTTGCCTTTTAGCTCTACAAAAATTACATTATGGAAAAAACAACAACAAACACAACTCTGCTAAAATGCACACATTAACCAAGAAAAATAAACATAAGAAAAAAAATATTTACAAACATTTTATCAACTTGTTTAATCTCTAGTTTCCCAGAAGAAGTAATAGCTAAGTAAGACAATTGAATTCTATTAAGTGCATAGGGATTCTGCAGTATACTACCATGTTATTTAATCAAAGGATCATTTTTGTTTGTTTAATAGCATACTGATAATATTGTTTCTTGTTATTTGTATTTTTTAGGGTCATTTTCAGCAATCATTGTTAACTGCCATCAAGTCATGTATGAATCATGGTGACTCTGTGAACAATAGATCTGAACGCTGCCCTGTTCTGTGTCACCTTCATCATCTCTGATATATTTGAGCCCATCGTGACAGTCTCTGCGTCAGTCTATCTCAGGTTCCCTAACCTCATGTCTTTTTCCAATGACTGGCCCCTTCCAAACAACATGCCCCAAATGTGTGAGATGAAGCTTTGCCGTTCTTGCCTCTAAGCAGCACCTGGGCTGCACTCTCTCCAAGACACATTTGTTTCTTCCTTTGGCAGTTCACAGAATATTTAGTGCTAGTCTCTAGCACCACAGCTCAAAAACATTGATTCTTCTTTTGTCATCTTTATTTACTTCCCAATTATCTGATGCATAGCAAGTAAATGACAAGACAATGGCTTGTATCAAGCACACCCTAGTCTTGGAGGTTTCTACTCCACCTCCTGTTAGTGTTGTTAGATTCTGTCAAACAGCCTCCAAACCATACTGACTCTATGCATGTTTTTGTTGTTGTTAGGTTCCATCAGGTTGAGTAGGACTCAGAGTGACCCGATAAACAAAAGATCTGAATCCTATTCTATCCTGCATCATCCTCACGCTTCCTGACACCAAGAGCCCATTACAGCAGTCACTGTGTCAATCCACCAGGTTGAAAGTCTTCCTCTCCTTTGCTGACCCTCCACCCTTCCCTGCATCATATTCTCCATGATTCTAAGCACAGCAGAACTAAATACTGCTTGATGAGATGCCACCCTCACTATTTCTGTTTTGTTTAAACTGATTGTTGAAGGCTCTATGCTGAGCCATGTTCATGAGGCTGTTGTTTATTTTCTCTAATTATTTATTTGTCTAAGAATTATGTTTTGCTCTAGGGCCTATCCCTTTATGCTAGTTTGACCAAGACATATGTTAAGAAGTCCATAATCCTTGCTTCTACAGACCATTCTGGTTATAATTTGTCCAAGAAAGATATGTTCATTTTATTAGTAGTCTATGTTGTTTTTATATGCCATTGAGTCAACTACAACTCATAGCAAAACAAGTATAATGCCTCTGAACTCTGATCTATCCTGAGCCAATATCATCATCTCTGACACACCTACCTTCAATATATTAAATACTGTGTCAATCCATCTCATCCAGGATCTTCTTCTCTTGTGCTGTTCCCTTCATCCTGCTAAGATAGATGTCCCTTTTCAAGCACTGGTCCCTCCTAGCAACATGCCCAAAATATATGAGACAAAGCCTCAAAACTCTTGCTTCCAAGGAGCAGCTTGGTTTGATCCTCTCCAAGACATATGTGTTAGTTCTCTTGGAAGTCCACAGTGTGTCTAATATTCTTCTCCAGAATCACAACTCAAAGGTATCAATTCTTCTGTCATCTATGGTCATTGTTCAGCTTTCTGATGCATAGCAAGTAATTGCGAATACCACGGCCTGGATCGGGTGTACCTTAGTTTCTATACTGACATCCTTGCTCTTCAGCACTCTGGAAAGGTCACTGATAGCAGATTTTCCCAATACTATTTGTCTTTAGAGTTCTTGACTACTGGTACCAAGAGTGTTGGCTGGGAACCCAGCAATTTGAAATTGTTTACAATCTCAATCTCTTCTCCATCTATCATGGTGCTGCCAATTGGCCTAGTGGTGAGACTCTTTGATGTTAAGCTTCAATCCATATTGAAGACTACAGTCTTTGACTCAAAAAAAATTTTTTCAGGCTGTCTTCAGTTTCATCAGGCAAGGTACTGTAATCTGTATTATGCAGATTGTTGATGAGTCTTCCTCCAATTCTAATACCACATTCCTCCTCATAAAGCCCAGCCTCTCTGTTCTGCATAGAAATGGAAAAGATATGGAAACAGAACACATCCTCAACACAGTTCTTTGTGATTTTGAACCATGAAGCGTTTCCTTACCCTGATCTGGTAACTGCCTCCTGATTCAATTGCAGGTTTCAAACGAGCACAATCTGGTGTTCTGGAGTTTAGAAGCATGACAATTTAAGGTGGGGAAAATTAATGAACACTTCATTGGAACAGATGAAGGAAAGAACTGTTTAAAAGAATTATATGATTAGGCATTATCTGTATGACAACAGTGTAGATAGAATAAGAGGTGCATAGCAAAATGGGCTGAGGGGAAGGGAGGAAAATATGCAACAATGAATAATTTTTTTTAACTTTTAATGAACATGGTGGGTAGGGAGGAAAATATACAACAATGGATGAATGAAAATATACTTTTTTTTCTGTAAACTTTTCTTAAATCACAATAAAAATGATAAAAAAGGGGAATCCATTCTTCTTTACTCTTCTTTATGCGTTGCCCAACTTTTCACATATATGTGACAGATGAAAAACACTATGGCTTAGTCCCTAAAAATCACATCCTTGTGAAAACACTCTAAGTTTCATTGTTTGAAACTGAAGTCACAAAGTCTGGGCTCAGAAACCAGAGAGTACCTGAGACCTACGTAATGGCTAAGCTACGACTTTCTCGAAATTGCCACGACTTTAAATCAACTCACCACAGTTAATTTCCTTTGGGGAGAACTTGCATTTCTATCTCAGATATATTGAATCAGAATCTACATTTTGATAAAATTACCAAGTAATTCTATTTATCTTGTTATAATGACAACTCTGCATCAGTATATCTGGTATTGAAAAGCAAATTCTCAGTAAGAGGTTGAGCCAGAATGAACCAATTTGAGAATGCATGAACCAATCTTGGTAATTCATACCGCAAGCATAGTTCCTGAGGATAAAACAACAACAACCTTCTTTTTCCTTTATTGTTAGGGGTCATTGAGTTGAGTACAACACATATCAATACTATGAACAACACATTTGAACCCTGTCCTATCCTGTGCTATCTTCACACTTCCTGACACACTGAAGACCAATGCGGCAGTCACTGTGTCAGTCCACCTGTTTCAGGATCTTCCTTTGTTGACCCTATGCCTTTCCAAGTATCATGTCCCTCTCCAAGAAGCAGTCCATCCTAGCAACATACCTGAAATATATGTGTTGAAACTTTATTATTTTTTCCTCCAAGCAGCACTCTGGGTGCACTTGCTTTAAGACATATTTGTTCTTTTGACAGTCCATGGGATATTCAGTACTCTTTTCCAATACCCCACTTCAAAGGCATCAATTCATCTGTCGTCTTTATTCATTATCCAGCTCTCAGATGTTTAGCAAATGATCAGAAAGACCATGGCCTGAATCAGACACATCTTAGTCCTCAAACTGGCATCATTACTCCACAATAATTTGGAGAATTCCCTAAGTGCGTACTTTTCTGGTGCAATATGTGTCCTGATTTCCTAACTATTAGTACCAAGGGTGTTGATTGTGGTTCTAAGTAAGATGAAGTTATTGACCATTTAAATTTTTTCTCCATCTATAATGATATTGCTTATGGGTCTGGAGGTAAGAACTTTTGTTTTCTTGCCATTAAGATGCAATTCATATTGAAGGCTATATTCCTTGATCTTCTGCAATAAGTGTTCAAGTCTTCCTTACTTTTCCCCTTAAAATGATTCTCACTCTTCATATATTTTGGGTATTTTAGCAATGGATTTCTGTAGTTCAGGGAGCTCTGGTGATGCAGTGTGCTACCGGCCTGAAGATTATACAGTTCTGGTGGTTCAAATACACCAGTGTTTCCTCGGAAGCAAGCTGGGTAACCTCCTGTCATAATGTTTCATTGCCATAGACTTTGGGGCAGGAGGTTGCTGTGATTTGGAACTGCCAGTTACAGTGAGTTTGCTTTTGTCTTTTTTTAGTTAAATAACTAAAGGTGTAAAAAATGTTTGTTTTTATGATTTTCTCAATTCCAACAGCTAATTTATAAGTTCTCTAATAGGAGAAGAAGCTCTGGTGGCTTAGTGGTAAGAAACTTCACTGTAAATGTCAGAGGCTCATCGTTGGAATCCGCCAGCTGCTTCAGGAAGAAGGATGAACAGCATCCTCCGCTTTGAGGCACTGCCTTTGAAAACCCACTGGAGGGCCAGCTATAAGCTGTTTCCAACTTGACTGCACACAGCAACAACAGCAAATAGGAGAGAAGTAGGTTACTCATTGGAGAAAGTGAACAACCCACAGAGTAAATCCATTCTAAAACACCTCTGCAATCGAGGGTCTTCCTTAAGAAAAGTCAAGATCTTTGTATAACATCCCTCCACTGACATTAGTGCACTCCAGTCATGAATCGTCATGAGGACAGAAAGAGAAAAACCAATCAAATGTATCATCAACCGGAGATATCACAGGAAACAGACAGAACCTTAAAGAAGAAAAACTAAGGCGTATTGTGAATATATATCTTCTTTTAAGCCCTAAGTGCCTGCTGGCATGTTATGCATGTGTCAACAGTGTGTATGTGTGTGTGTGTGTGTGTGTGCGCGCGTGCATCTGTGTATGGATACTGCATGATGTATAAAGTACACAACCAACCAATACTACTTCCATTTACTGACTTTTAGTACGGGAGTGTCATAGATAAAGAAAGTTATTACAAATTGAACTACTCGCTTATCAGTAAGATGATTATTCTTTTTCTTTTAGACCTAATATATTGAGTTACAGAATAATTATAATCTTAAGAGTACTGTATGTGCTGAGACCTTTGTGGGGAGATTTCTTGAATGGATTTTGCATTCTGCTGAGTACACAGGCAGTGTGTAGCAGTGAAGTTATGGTGAGGGTCAACGGGCAATGATACCCTTGGCTGCCAGTGATGTAAACATAGGGACACAGACGAAAACAACGGGACCACAAATGAAGTATCTCTACTAGACTTCTGTGAAGACTGAAGAATGAAAATTCCCCGGTGCTTGTGGTTTTTCTGAAGGTGTTTCCAACTGCTTGTATTGTTGTTATGGCTGTTTGTTTTAGAGAAAAGAAGAAACCACATACACAAAAAAACCTCCCTTTTCTTTTTGCTCTAGGGTAAAACAGTAGGAGGAACAACAGATGCTGTAGAGTGTTGCTCTAGGCGTCTAACTTAAAGTTGGTTGATTCACACAACCAACAGGAACCAGTCCACGTAAAGAGTTAGTGTTGGGAACCTTACTGAAGTTCACCTTGAGTTGCAATTGACTTGATGGCAGCAAGGGGGGAGGTGGTGTGACTGTTAAGCAATTTCCACCACGTCTAATAGAAAGACATTCTGCTTTAATAAATATTTAAAGACTAGATAATGTTCTTTTTTTCTGAAATGCATGAAGCTCAGTTGAAATGACTTTGGCAATACTTAATCTAAACAGAAATATGAAACCTAAGGGTTAAATAGGAGAATTAATAACTACATAAATTTAGTATATGAAGGAATTAATAACATAAAGTGAATTTTAAGGCATGCTAAAAGGAAATGAAAAAAATAATCTCCCTCAATTCAGGAAATGATAAGAAGCATACCTTTCCAGCATAGACATTCATTTCTTTTCTTCTTTATTTCTCCTCGCATTTCCTTTCTTACAATAGGGTATCCTTCAAGGAACTACCTAGCGTCTACTAGAAATGAGCCACATTTTTAGGGTTTCAGAACAAAACTATTAACACATATATTACCCTTCTATTTTGTGTTGCAATGGGAAAGTCTGCTGTTAGGGATCTCTCCAAAGTACTGAAGAACAATGGTGTCTCTCTGGAAGGTAAGGTGCATCTGATACAGGCCATGGCCTTTGCAATCACTTGTTATGCATCAGAGAGTTGGACAACGACTAGGGAGGATAGAAGGAAAATTGATGCCTTTGAGCTGTGGTGCTGGAGAAGAGTATTGAGGGTACCATGGACTGCTAAGGAAACAAACAAATTCATCCTGGAGAGGGTTAAACTGGGCTGCTTCTTGGAGGTAAAGATTTTGAGGCTTCATCTGACATACTTTGGACATATTGTAAGGAGGTCCTTGGAGAAGGATATCACACTTGATAGGGTCGAGGGACAGAGGGGAAGACCCTCTAGGAGGTGGATTGACTTGGTGACTGGGGAAATTGGGATGGGAGTGTCAGAGGCAGTGAGATTGGCACAGGACAAAGCAGGGTTTAGGGCTGTTGTACAAAGGGTCACTATGAGTTGCAAGCGACTCGATGGCACATAACAACAACAGCAACAACACTGTCAAGTTGCTCCTAGCTGACCCATTAGTGGGTTTTCAGAGGTTGTAAATCATAAGGGAGGAGATTGCCTACCTTTTTCTCATGGAACAGCTGGTAGATGAGAGTCACGTGTTTGAGATGGTAACACAACTCATTACAACTATTTACCAGAGTTCCACTTACACTTTGTTGTAGTTGTTGTTAGGTGCTTTAGAGATGAGTACAATTTATAGCAAGCCTGTGCACAACAGTTCTGAGCCCTGTCCTATCCGCTGAGAACCTCACAGGCACTGATACACTTGAGCCCACTGCTGCAGTCACTGTGTCAATCCGTCTGGATGAGGGTCTTCCTCTCTTTCACTGACCCTCCACCTTTCCAAGTATGATGTCTTTCTTCAAGGAATAAACAGTCTATGCTAGAAACATGGCTAAAGTGTGTGAGATGAAGGCTCGCCGTCCTTACTTCCAAGGAGTAATCTGGCTTCATCGTCTTTAAAATAAATTGGTCTTTTGGTAATCCATCAGCTATTCAGTATTCTCCTCCAACAACACAGTTCACAAGCATCAGTTGTTCTTCTGTCCTCCTTATTCATTGCCCAGCTCTCAGCTGCATAACAAGTGAGTGAAAAGACCATGACTCGAATCAGGTGCATCTTAGTTCTAAAAGTAATATCTTTTCTCCTGAGTTAATTTAGAGAAGTGTCTGGCTTCAGACTTTCCTAGTGCATTATGTCTCTTGAAGTCTTGACTTCTGGTATAATGATTGTGGATACAAATAAGATGAAATTATTGACAATTTCAGTCTTTTCTCCATTTATTTTGATGTTGCTTTTTGGTCCAGTTCCACTTAAATTTTGTTGTTGTTGTTGTTCGGTCCCAATGAGTCAACTCTGACTCATAGTGAGCTTATGTACAAGAGCTCTGAACTTTTCTCTATCCTGAGCCAATTTCATTGTCTCTGACACAACTATCCCTATTACCTTAGTCACTGAGTCAATCCATCTCATTCAGGGTCTTCTTTTCTGGCACCTTATCTCCACCATTCAAGCATTATGCCCCTCTCCAAGGACTGGTCTCTCCTGTCAACATGCCCAAAGTATGTCAGATGGAGCTTCAAAATCCTTGTCTTCAAGCTGTTCCACTACTTGGAATATACCCTGAGAATCTGCGAACTGGGGCACAATCTGATATTTGTACACCAATGTTCATAGCACCATTATTCACCATTGCAAAAACATGGAAACAGCCCAAATGTCCAACCACAAATGAACAGATTGAGAAAGTATGGTACAATCACACAATACAATACTATGCAGCACACAGGAGAAATGACTTTGTAAATTATTATCTGACTTAGGAGGAATTGGAGAGCATTATGCTGAATGAACTAACTCAGTCACATAAGGATAAATATTGTACACAACTGTTATTGTAGAATGAGTATAAGGATCCAGGAAGGGTGGGAGAGGCTGGAAGCAGAGGGATGAGGATGTGCAGGGGGAAAGGAGATTAATCATTGGGTTGTACAATTTGATGGGGGGTGTGTGAGGGAAATTGAAAGAATTTGTTCAAATTTCTATTTGAATGTTGTAGGTAAACTAGTAGAAAAATTAAAAAAAAAATCCTTGTCTCCAAGGAGCAGGCTGGTTTTATATTCTCCAGGACAGACCTATTTATTCTCTTAGCAATCCATAGTATTTTCAGTATTCTTCTCTAGTACAACTCAAAGGCATCAATTCTTCTATCATCTTTAGTCTATGCACCCAACTTTCTGATTCATAGCAAGTAATTTAAAGATTATTGCCTGATTCAGGCACACTTGACTCTCTAAACTGATATTATTGCTCTTTAGTACTCTGGAGAGGTTCTTGACACTACATCTATATTGATCTCACTATATATCTAGATATAGATATAGGTAATTCTCTCTCTATTTAAATAGTGGTATTGTTGTTGCTGCTATGTGCCATCGAGTTGCCTATGACTCACAGTGATTCTAGATACAACAGTTCTGAATCTTGCCCTATCCCAAGCTAGTTTCACTGATTCTGACACAATCCTGTTTCACCATTTATCATGCCAATCCATCTCATCAAAGATCTTCCTCTCCTGCGCTGTCCCTCCAGCCTTCCAAGCAGGATGCCCTTCTCCAAGGACTGGTCCCTCCTGGCCAGGTGCCCAAAGTATGTGAAATGCAGCTTCAAAATCCTTGCCTCAAAGGAGAAACTTTGTTTTACCCTCTCCAAGACAGACCTATTTGATCTCCTTTAAGTTCATGGTATGTTCAAGACTCTTCTCCAACACCACAACTCAAAGGCATCTATTTTTCTTCTGTCATTCTTAGTCATTGTCCAGCTTTCTGACGCATAGCAAGTGATTATAAAGACCATGGCCTGGATCAGACGCACCCTAGTCTCCAGACAGGCATCATTGCTCCTCAGCACTCTGCATAGTTCTCTGATAGTAGACTTTCCCAATGCAATTTATCTTTTGATATCCTGACTGCTAGTGTCAAGAGTATTGCTTGTAGAGCTGAGCAAATGGAAATTGTTACTTCTTACTGTTACTGGTGAAATAAAGTACTGAATCTACAGAGAAAATCCACCTGAACCAACTGAGATACCTTAAAGCCTCACTGTTGATTCTAGGAGCGGCACATTTAGATATTACTTCCAATGAGAATATCCCATCTACAAGGACTTATGGTTCTACCAGCTTGCCGACAAGATTAGTTACATTTGATGAAAAATACCCAAATTGATTCCGTAGAAGGTATCTCTAAGGTTCAAGTGTAGAGACGATGACGTAAGTGAATCCTCTGCAGTGGTGACAAAAATTAGCACTACTCTTCCCTCCCCAATGTATCTCAATGTCTCCCCCTCAGTGTGAATTCTCATTTTAGAACAAAAGAAGAAAACTCAGTACTTATTTAATGCTAATAATAATTTTTTAAAAATCCACATTTTATCTCATTTTCCTGGCTGCTTATAAGAGAACTCTTTCCTCAGACTAGTTTTCTAGAATTAATCTTAACAGAAAATGTTCAAAGAACTAGGATTAGAAAGAAAGACATAATCACAAATAACTTTGTCATCTGAAGATAAGAAATAATAGGTACTGAAAGTACCACTAGAATTCCTTCGCTCCCATCTTGGTGTCCTGGATTTATTCCTGGCAATTCACCTCAAACATCCTGACCACACCCATCTGTTAGCGGGATCTTGTATATTGTTATGATGGCTAACTAGTTTCAGAGGAGTATAACGTAAGGTTAGAGAGAAAGTCTTGCAGGCTTACCTAAAGAAAAATCATCAAATTAAAACCTTCCTGTTACAACAGACCAGTCTTTTGCTTTGAATTCTCATGCACTAAGGGCTGGTTTGACAGAAACCAACTGCAATCAAAGGGTTTGAGCATGGAGGACAGCACAAGAGAAGGTACATCTTCATTTTGTTGTTCATAAAATAGCTATGAGCTCCAGTCAGCCTGATTGCATGCAACAACAACTAGAACAATATAGTTATCATTATACATTTTTAAAAAAATCATGGTGCATATACAGAGACAATGAATTGACGGCACCATTGTGGAATAATAGATATATATGCATTTTTTAATGAATTCATTGGAATGAATGACTCCCAGGCTTGCAGTGAAATGAGTCTAATTATTTACCATAGTGATAGAAAAATAATGAATTAAATCATAACTCAGAAAGAAGATAATATCATCCTGGAAAGCTGGTATCATCAAGTAATTACATATAAATCATGTTACACCAACTTCATAATATTTCCAAAGTTAATAAGTCAATAAATATAAAAAGAGCATAGTTAATAATGTATGTAATTTTTGCACTTTTATGAAGGCATTTGAAATTGCTTAAGTATATCTTTATGTTGCTTGAAGCCAATGATTAGTTTCTATTTTATTGATGTCTAGTCTGTGAGGTGTTTATTAAGAGGAATTGAAAAACAAAAATATGTTACGGAAAAATAATCCCAGTCTGATGTTTTCACAAGTCAATATGGAGTCAGTGTCTCGTATTCTTTTATCCTGCATTGCTGTTGTTTTGTTGTTGCTGTTAGGTCCTGTTCAGTTACCTATGATACATGGCAACCCTATAAGCGACAGTTTGAACCCCTGACTTGTATTGTGCTCAAACTCCACCATGTTCAATCTTACTATTGCAGTCACTGTAACAATTCACTACATCTCATCGAGGGACTTTCTCTCTCATTGAATTATTTTTCTACGCATAACATAATTTCCGAGGACTAGTAACCTCTTGACAACATATCTGATATACATGAGATTAATTTTTATCATCTTTGCCTTCAAAAAAGTCATCCTAGTTTTACTTTCTGCACGATATTTTTTGTTTGTTTTAAGTCAATGATGTATCCTTGATGCTGAGACGTAATCTGTATTGCAGGCTGTTTGCAAAGTTGGACTTAGAGAAGGAGAGGAAGATCCGCAATGAGACGGATTGACGCAGTGTCAGCATCAATGACGCTACTGTGCAGATGATGATAAGAATTGTGCAGGGTAGGACAGCATTCAAGCCTATTGTTCAAAGGATTGCTGTGAGTTCTACTTAACTAAATGACACTTAACAACACTGATCTCTTCTGAATCCAGCTTACATTCCTGGAAGTTCCTTATCAATACACTGCCACAGCCATTGCTGAAAAACCTTAAGCAAAATTTTACTTGTTCATGATATTAGTAACATTATTGTTCTTCTGTAATTCCTCATTCTGTGAGGTGACCTTTTGGGGGGCTGGAAAATATATGGATCTCTTCCAGTTAGTTGGTCAGGTGGCTCTTTTCTAAGTTCCACGGCCTAGATCAATGAGTGTGTCCAAAATTTCATGTTTGCTGAACAACCTTAATAGATATTCTATCAATTCCTGGGATTTAGTTTATTGCCAATGCTTTCAATATAGTTTGGACTTCTTTCTTTTGTATCATTGATTTTCATCATATGTTACTTCCTGAAATGGTTCAGTGTCAACTAATTTATTTTCATATGCATAGACACTTTAACATTGCTTCTTTCATGGTATGAAGAAGGTTTATTATTTCATTGGGCATTATGCTAAAATCTGGAAAATGCCTTCTAACCAGAATCCTTTCCTTTTAATGCATAGCTTCTCTTAGTGTTCAGTTCAATTACTCATGTTTTCCCCAACTTAATTATTTACTTGTTCACTATCAAGTTACTTGGAGAAGAACAAACCATGAGTATACTATGCTATATATTAATGCTTTGCCACAAACCAGAAATTCATTGACATATGTGATTAACACACCAGGCATGGTGTCCATACAGCATTTTGAACTGAGATATATAAAAATTATATGTCTACATCTATATCTATCTGTACATATATTTGCCATATCTATGAGGAGGAATCCATGGTCTTTGCAATCGCTTGCTATGCATCAGAGAGTTGGACAATGACTAGAGAGGACAGAAGGAGAGTTGATGCCTTTGAGCTGTGGTGCTGGAGAAGAGTACTGAATGTACCATGGACTGCCAGGAAAACAAACAGATTCATCTTGGAGAGGATTAAACCAAGCTACTCCTTGGAGGCAAAGATTCTGGGGCTTCGTCTGACATACTTTGGACATGTTGCCAGGAGGGACGGGTCCTTGGAGAGGGACATCATGCTTGGGAGGGTGGAGGGACAGCGCAGGAGGGGACGACCCTCTATAAGATGGATTGATTCGGTGACTGGGGTAATCGGGATGGGTGTGTCAGAGGCAGTGAGGTTGGTGCAGGATAGAGCAGGGTTTAGAGCTGTTGTGCATAGGGTCGCTATGAGTTGCAAACAACTCGACGACACATAACAACAACAACAACAACGATGAGGAGGAATCACGGTAGAGACAGTTTGCAATCTGTTATTCATGGAATTGCTGGGTTATAGTGGACACAATAACCCTTAACAAAACAACAACATATCGTAACACTTTATCATAATTAATCTGTGAAGAAAAATTGAAAATATGAATTTATTGTATTATAACATTTTTTTCACAGTATGTTTTCATATCTATTAAGGTATATTTTTAACATACACGCAAAAATATCTAAATCTATTTCAAAAATTGAACAAAGTGCAACTTTATCTTTTCTGGGACAGGTGGAGGGTCAGGAAAAAAGAGGACGATTTTCTGCAAAATGGACTGACACCGTGACTGTACTCATGGGGTTAAACATGTGGGAGATCATGAGGACAGCACAGGATAGGGCAATGGTCAGAAGTGCTTTTTCTAGAGTTTTGGAGGCAAAGATTTTAAAACTTCGTCTCACACACTTCGGGCACATGGGCAGGAGGGAGTAGTCCTAGGAGAAGGACATCATGCTCAGAAGGTTGGAGGGACAGCACAAAAGAGGAAGACCTTGGATTAGATGATTGACAGGGTAACTTAGGTGTGTGTGGGAGTCAGTGAGACTGGCTCAGGACAGGACCAGGTTCAGAGTTATTGCACTTAAGGTCACTATGAGTCACAGGTGCTCATAACATCAACAGCATTCTGATGGCCTACTGGTAAGAAACTGGGCTGCAATCCTGAAGGCATGTAGTTCAAATCTGTCAGTTACTCCACAGGAGAAAGATGAGCAACAATAACGTGTAGTAGAATCAACAACACCTAACAACCACACAACTCTTTCATAAAAATGACAGTGTGTCTTCTTAAAAAGAAGTGAAAATTTATGAAAACTCTTTTCTCATCTTTCCTCTCTCTTTCCTGTGTATTTTTCTTTTTCAATATTCTAAATAAGAGATTAATTAATCTGTGAGAATATAGTAATGAGATTCGTAGATATGGCCTGACCTCCAAGTAGCTTGTGGCTCATGGTACCGATAGGCACAGATGTATAGATATGATGGTGTGTGCTATCTAGATAAAACAGTTGTAATCAAACCAGACAACAAAGAGGTGTGATAAGAATAAGTGTGAATTCTTCAGACTCTTCATTAATCTACTCTAGTGACATGAGCACCTTGACACCTACAAAATCTGAACATAACTGTATAGATATCACTAACTACAGATCTGGGAATTATAATCTCCTTTGCTATCCATCATCACAAGCCAAGCTCATCTCGCTCTTGTCACATATGTCACTATGGGAATAATAATTTTACCAAGATGTCAGCATCTGGTCAAAGATGAGAAGAAAGTTCCCATAAAACTTCCCATAAAAGTCTGAGAAGATTATTTTATAACTTGTTGTTTTAGCTGTTTCTTGACCTATAGAACTCTCCTGGAATCTTGGGATAAGGACTATACTTCAGGAGAAAAGATTTGTCATGGAATCTGATGAATTAACATGAAAATTGACTGATTATTTATTAGCTCCAATCTTCCTGCACTTCAAAAGTATCTTGCGGTTACTTGATGTGTCTGTAACATACTGCATCTTTAAAATGATATTGAACTAATCACCAAATGGTTTCCAAGGAAATAATATTGAGTGTGATTATGAAGTTCCTTTTACAGGTCCAAATCAACTATTTTGAACAGGAATACTGTGCTTAGATCAGTAATACAATTTAAATAGTCAAGAAATAATGCTAGGATTATATTGTTGGTTCATTCAAAGGAAACAAACTTTTATAATAATATTTCATAAGCATTACCTTATAGTATCTCATTTGCATATCTACAATATAGAATGTTGCACAAAGACCCTCACATTAAATGGCCTACATCAGGTACCATTCCACAATAGCTCAAAATGTGTCAGGTACTTGGCTAAGTACCTAATATAAATTATAGCACTTAATCAATAAGGCTAAGCTTAGAACTCTAGTAGTCTAGTGGCTAAGGAATTATGCCACCAACGCAAGTGAAGACAGTTTGAACCAAGCAATTACTTTATGAGAGAAAAATGACAGTGTCATCTCAGGATTTACAGCCAATGAAACACCTATTGCAAGGTCAGTTATGAGCTGGTTCTAACTTGTGGCAATGTGACAAAGAAAATTAGTATGGTATAACACTGTTATTGAGCACATTTTCTAAATAATGAAACTGATGCCTTAAGAGATCAAGGCAAAAAGAGTCAGGTAAAGACCACCAGGGTAGTTCATGGAGAAGCAAGTTGGTCTATAGAACTTGATAGTTTTCATATTTTGAACAATTAGTCCTTTTTGCACCCCTTCTGCCTGAGACCTGGTCATAGATGCCCTTTGGAGTCTCTAGAAGATGTTGTTTATAATTTTTTTCCCCCTGTTTGGCAATTTGTACTCTCTATAGAAAAGATAAGAATCCTTTTGAATATTAAGCATTTGTTTAATTAATATAGAAGAGCTGCACTTTACCATGGGGAAGTCCCCTAGAGTCATGGGCTGAAAGAAGTAGACCTATGTTCAGAAAAGAAATAAGTAAGTCAAGTTGCAGCTGAGCTTACTCATATTTGTGTTGACTTCATGAGTTGGAGAATAGAACATTAGGTTGCAAACTAAAAGTTTTAAAAGAAAGTCTTAGCAGTCTGCTCTTAAAAGGTCACAGAAATGAAAACCCTATAGAGTAATTTCACTCTTTAATATATGTGGTCACCATGACTTGACCCAACTGGTTTGGTATGACCGAATATGGTTGTTAACAGCTTGCTCGGCTCCACGATCAGCACTCTTTTTTTTTTTTTTTTTAAGTGATTCTAATGAAAGTTTACAGAGACTGTATTTCCATTCATTTATTGTTATACCAGCAGTCAAGAAATCAAAAGATTAATTGTATTGGGAATACCTGCCACCAGGGACCTATCCAGAGTGCTGAAAAGCAACAATGTCACTCTAGAGACTAAGGTGCACCTACACCAGGGCAGGACCAGCTGTGGTGCTTGAGAAGACTATTGAATATACTTTGGACTGCTAATAGAACAAACAGGTTCAACTTAGAGAGGGTGAGACCAAGCTGCTCTTTGGAGGCAAGGATTCCGAAGCTTTGTGTGACATACCTTGGACATGTTACAAGGAGGGACCAGTCCTTGGAGAGGGACATCATGCTTGGGAGGGTAGAGAGATAGCACAAGAGAGGAAGACCCGTCATAAGATAGATTGCTTCACTGACTGGGGTTATGGGGGTAGGTGTGTCAGAGACAATGAGATTGACACAGGATAGAGCAGGGTATAGTACTGTATAGGGCTGTAGTACATAGGGTAGCAATGAGTCACAGGCAATTCCACAGCACATAACAACAACAACAGTCCAGGCCATGATCTTCATAATTACTTGTTATGCTTCAGAGAGCTGGACAATGACTAAGGAGGGCAGAAGAATTGATGCCTTTGAGTTGTGATGCTGGAGAAGTGTCTTGAACATACCATAGACTGCCAAGGAAACAAATAGGTCTATCATGGAGAGGGTGAAACCAAGTCTCTCCTTGGAGGCTAGGATTTTGAAGCTCCACTTCATATACTTTGGATACATGTCCAGGAGAGACTGGTCCTTGGAGAAGGACATCATGCTTGGAAGGGTGAAAGTACAGTACAGGAGAGGGAGACCCTGGATGAGATGGATTTATACAATAACTGCGACAATGATGGTTGGTGTGTCAGAATTAGTGAGACTGGCTCAGGACAGGGCAGGGTTCGGAGCTTCTGTACATAGAGTCACCATGAGTCACAGGCTACTCTTACAGCACATAACAACAACAACATGGAGTCTGCATTAATGAATCTGTTATTGTTGTTGTTGATTGCTGTCAAGTCAGGCACCGACCCTGTGAACAAAAGACTTGAAGCCTTTCTCCAATTATTTTCCTTTCTCAAAGTTCATAGTTTCCACAGGTTTGCACAGGGAGGCTGTTGAGGAAGTGGATGTCACTCCTGCTTCTATACGACGTAATTTTAAACTTTAGCCTAAGGAACAATGCCGGCAGTTCTGTCTTTAGCCATAAAGTCTATAAATCACATGCACGTAAATGTTTATGTCTTTTATGATTCAGCATTGAATAGGTTTCCCACGTTCCTGCTAAGAATAGTATCACAGCATCCTCAGGGCAGGAGGTATCTGCAGATAGATTTTTACCATTGCTTATGGACACCGTGGAAGTGAAAGGCAGCTTGAAATACAGTTATCACAAATGTGATCAGACATCCTTTGGTTCTCCATATGTCATTGTCTCTACATCTCAAGGCAAAAGCATATCACACCTGCCTATCCACAAAGCCATTTCAGCTCCATGAATGTGACCAGGACACGTGCAAACACCTGTCTTCTTAGCTACATTGGTGAGATCATTTTTTTAGGGGTGTTGAAGGGAATGACTGCAAAATGCTAGCTATCCCTCCTCCTCTCTCTCTCCCTTAAAATGCTCATTTCTGGAGGAATAGGTTTTGGTCTCCGAATGATTACTCCATGCTTGGCAGGTGGAGACTGCAGAGTCAGTTTCAGTAATGATTTCTGAGGTGACACTGAGGCTTCTGAGCTGCTTGGCAGAACAGCTTGCAGGGAACTAATGAGCATCCCAGTATGACCCTGGATCATTAAAAGGAGGGGTGTTACAGGAAAGGAAGGGAAGAAATAAACTGGAGACCTCAACTTTTGCTAATACTATCTATGAAGGCCCTAAATGTGGTCATAGAAAGAACATTAATCACCCATAACAGTTAAGTAGTATGTGGATTTTTTACTTTATTCCATTTATAAATGTATGTTTATAGAATGATGTATAGCATAAGGAGGGGTTGAGATGCACAATCTAATTGCAATTTAATATTCTGATAGGCATCGAGTGGAAGGGAGAATATGGCAGGAATATGAACGTGGGAAATACAGGCTTTTTCTAATGTACTTGTAACCTGAGCAAGAGATTATGGAATTGTGTTGGGAAGAACACAAGCCCTAGGATTGATAATCCTAAATACTCGATATAATCCAGTAGCTAAATGGCAAATTAAAAGGTATTTTAATTAGCAGTAGCCTAATACTTTTAATAAGTAAGAACTACTGAAATGCAATTAAATTTTGTAGTCCCTCAACTCTAGTGTATGATTGTTAATAAGTGAAATAATAGCAAAAAATAACTTAGTAACTGAATAATAAATCAAATGGGGGAAACCCCAGGTATTTTCTGAATAAATCAGGTTTTAACTCATTTTTATTCTTTTTTTAAAAAAATTACAATAAGAGAAATAAGAGTCATCTTGAAATAAATGATTTTTTTTCTGTTATTTCTAAGGAAAGAGAGAGGAGAGGAGTGGAGAGCAGAGGAGGGAAGGAGAGGGGAGGGGAGGGTTGGGAAAGGAAAGGAAGGGGAGGGGAGGAGTGGGGAGAGGAGGGGAGGAGAGGGGAAGACAGGGCAGGGGAGGGGAAGGAAAGGGAGGGCAGGGGAGGGGAGAGGAGGGTTGGGGAGGGAGATGAGGGAAAGTAAGGGAGGGGAGAAAGAGAGAGGGAGAGAGAATGAATCATTGTAGGATGTCATGAGTTAGAAGATAAATCCTTTATTTAAATATTTTACTAATCTTTTCCTTCACTCATAATTGTAATTTTTTAACCCAAGCTTCTATTTCCCAATCATTAAATTGAGAGATCAATAAAGATAACCATTAGATATTTTAATTTTCAATGTTCATACATAGAATGGAAAGTGAAGAACTATACTAGGTTGTCACTCTCATTACGGCCCATCAGAGGTACATGATTTGATCTACCAGCTGTTCCATGAGACAGTCTCCTCCCTTGTAATTACTGCCTCTGAAAACCTGATGGAGGGTGAGCTATGGGTTGATTCTGACTCATAGCCACAACCAGTAATCAAGGAAGCTGGTTCCAAGCCAGATCGGACTAGATAGCATAGGATTGGCATTAACCTCTGGGCTTGTTGTTATTGTTGTTATGTGCCTTCCAGTCGCTTGTGACTCATAGCTACCCTATGTACAACAGCCCTAAACCCTACTCTATCCTGTGCCAATCACACTGCCTCCGACACACCCATCCCAATTACCCCAGTCACTGAATCAATCCACCTCATAGAGGGCCTTCCCCTCCTGCGCTGTCCCTCCACCCTACCAAGCATGATGTCCCTCTCCAAGGACCTGTCCTTCCTTAAAACATGTCCAAAGTGTGTTAGACAGAGTCTCAGAATCCTTGCCTCCAAGGAGCAGCCCAGTTGAACCTGTTCCAGGATGAATCTGTTTGTTTTCCTAGCAGTACCCTCAATAATCTCCTCCAGCACCACAGCTCAAAGACATCAATTATCTTTCTATCCTCCTTAATCATTGTCCAAGTCTCTGATGCATAACAAGTGATTGCAAAGACCATAGTCAGACGCACCTTAGTCTCCAGAGAGACACCATTGCTTTTCAGTACTTTGGCGAGGTCCCTAACAACAGACTTTCCCATCGCAATATGTCTTTTAATTTCCTCACTGGAACCTCTGGGCTTATGATATTTTTAAAAGTTTGGTATCTAGATAGGAGAATTATATAAATAGGAGCTGTCTGCTTCCTAAAGTCTCTTCAAGTACATAACCATTCTGTTCCTGCAAAAGTGGAAATAACATTCTACTTAGGTGAACAGAATGTCTGAACAGGTCAGTCAAATGAATATGGTCTCCCTCCAAGGCTGTTGGCATGAACACAATTCATCTAAAAGCCAATTCATCTTGATGTTCTACCAGCTGATGCCTCGTCATTTAAATCTGCTCTGATTGCGATATTTTTCCTCAAATTTACTTTTTTCTATTTCACTAAATAAATACACTTGTTCTATCACCGAGATGATATTTTACCCATTTATTTTGATCATGAGTTTCATTATTGTTAACTTGAAGTGCCATTCATTCAACTCAGTTTCAACCTCTGTTGAACCTCTGTCTCAGCCTATCAACCTTGCGTAAAATGGATCAAAACCTTGCCCTGCTCTGTGGTATGCTCACTATCCGTTCTGTGCGTAAGCTCATTTTCGTGGTTATTGTGTTAATTTATCTCATAGAAGGATTTTCTCTCTTCTACTGATCCTTTCTCTTTCCAAGGAAGACTCATTTGGGAAGCTTTAAAAACTTCATATTCTCAGGCCTCGTCCAGAAGGTTCATATTGAATTGCCAACAGCAGGAGATACAAATTTTAATAAGAGAAGTCTTCTCCTCAGGCAAATTGGGATCAACCTCTGCTAAATCTTGACATTGAAAGATAAATAGTATTTAGTCAAAATCTTGAGAACCCAATTCCATGGACTCAAGCAATTCTGAGTTGTGATGACCCCATATGTTACAGAGTGGAAGCATTGGATATCATTTATACAGAATCTGTTTGCCAGGCTCTTTTTCCAATGTGCTGCAAACTGAGTTCAAATTTTCAATCATTAAATGAATCTCACTCACTGCTGTTGAAGTGGAGCCGCCTCACAGCTGATCCTCTAATAAGTTTCTGAAATTATAGATTACCTGCCTCTACCACCTATGGAGGGTTCTCAGTCATGTTCTGGTGGCCCAACAGTAAGAAACTACATGCAATCCCAAAGGCACGTGGTTCAAATCCACCAGCTGCTCTGTAAGATGGCCAGTCTCCTCCCATGCAATTTACTGTCTCTGAAAGCATGCTGAAGGGTCAGCTTTGGGTCAGTATGACTCAACTGTACACAACAACAACAACAGCAACTGGTAGCCTAGTGGGTAAGGAGTTGCACTGCCAGCCCCAAAGCGGGTCATTCATAACACCAGCCATTCCTCAGGGAAAGATCTCCTCCAGTGTGATTTAGAGCCTCTGGAAACCTGCTCAGTCAATTCCATCTAGACGACAAACCATAACAACAGTGGATTTGAACTTCAAGAGTCACTTGACCTTTGAGTTAGTAGTGCAACTCCCTACCGACTATGCAACCAGGGTTCCACAGTAATCACACATGCTTTGGGCCACTCATGGGTCTCCAAACCCTTGAAGACTCCCTAGGTTTAGAGAAGTTTACATGCAGACTGTTTTGAATGGAAAAATTTAAGACAGAAGATACATTAGGAAATCCTTGACAGCACATAACAATAACAAAGACAGTGAACTTTATCAGAAATGACGTTGGAAGAAGTTACAACTTTTACAGAAAAAAAAATTAACTTACAGATTTTTCTTTTGACTTATAATAAAATTCTTGGTTTGATGTCTATTAAATATTTCAATAAATTTATTATATTTTTTATTTCTAATGAATTATCTCACAAATCAAAAAATATATCTTTTATATGGACTGGTGTGCAATTATTTCTTTTTGCTCCCTGGATAGTGGAAGCTGATAATATGCTTGGATATTAACCAAGAGGTTAGACACTCAAGTATCTCAAATGAAAAGCATTGTAGTATACTTCTGAGACGCCTGTCACTGCAAACACTATGGAGTACAGTTCTACTGAGACACATCAATATTGTTATTGTTGTTCTTGGGTGTCAGTGAGTCAGCTACAACTCATAGCAACCCTATGAACAACAGTTCTGAAAGTTGCGATTCATTACCATCCTCACAATCTCTCAGGCTCAAGACACTGTGGCAGGTACTGTGTCTACCCATCTCACTGAAGATCTTCCTTTCTTTCTCTCACCCTTTACCTTTCACATCTAACATCTCTCTCTAAGAGAGGGTAACAAGCCCAAATAAAAGAAACATTTCACCAACTTTGCCTCTAATAAGCATGCTAGTGGCCCTTCCTCCAAGACAGATTTCCTTATTCTTTTGGCAGTTCATTTAATATCTTTTGCGGTTACCACGACTCAACGACATCAACTCTTCTCTTGCCTGCCTTCTTCAACATCCAACTTTCGGATTCCCAGGAAGCAATGAAAAGTGCCAAAGACAGGGTCTGGAGTAGCTCAGTTTTCAAAGTAACAGTCTTGTTTTTTTAGAACTTTTCAGAAGTCCTTGACTGCAGATTTGACTTGCAGATCATGCAAGATATCTTTTTATTTCTTGATTGCTCCTATGTTGATAGATTTTTTAAAGCAAAATGAAAGTTTTGACAGCTTCAATCTTTCCTCCATAAATTATGATGTTTATTTATTCAGTGGTGAGAATTTTGTTTTATGGAAATTAAAAAAGAATTATTATTGAAAATTGTAGCCTGAAATTCTGGAGTAAGTACTTCAAGTTTCTTCACTTTCTGAGAGACATTATTAAACACATTTGATGCATTAAACCATTATGACCGAAACCCAGACACGTTGTGGAATGAGATCAAGTACATCATCCATGGAGCAAGGAAAAACCCCTAAATGGATGTTATAAGAGACTCTGGAACTTGTACTTATATTAAAGGTAAGCAAAAGGGAAATGGATGCTGAAAACTAAATAGATAATCTCAAATGACACTTTAAGGGTACAAAAGGAACATTATAATAAAATGTGCAAGGGGCTGGATTTAGAAAAACAAGATGGAAGAACATATTCTGCATTTCTCAAATTCAAAGAACTGAAACATGAATTCAAACTTCAAATAGCAACACTGAAGTGTTAACAAATGGATAGAACAATATATTCAGAGAAATTTCAGAAATTTAAATTGGATTCAAAACAGTCCATGGCACAAGGGATATCAGTGCTAATGTCAGATTTTGACTAAAACAGAGAAGAGCAGAAAAATGTTTACTTGTGCTTTATTCACTATATACAAATATATTTGTGTAGGTCATAACAAATTATAGCTTGTATTAAGTAGAATGGCAATCTCCAAAAACTTATTTGTGCTTAAGCAAAACTTATACATAGACAAAAAAGGAACACTACATAGTTGAAAATCAAGAAAGGTATGTGTCAGGGTTGTATCTTTTCTTTATACCTATTCAATCTGTATGCTGAGCAAATAATTCAATTGCTAGGAGTCAATGTCAATTTCACAGTAATTGATTTTACCAGAATGCTTCTATAGTATATATGCTCTCTACTCTATGTGTCTATTTAAGAAAATTACAGAGTACCTAGATCCCATTATATTTCATTGGGATTATGCTTTCACAGTTAAAGTGAAAAGATGCATGTATTTTGCTATGCCTTTGATCTTGTTGTTGTTGTTATGTGCTGTTGAGTCACCTGTGACTCATAGCAACCCTATGTTGTTGTTGCTGTTGTTTGGTGCCATTGAGTCGTAGACGACTCATAGCGACCCTATGAACAAACGGCCTGAGCACTGTTCGTACATAGAGTTTCCTGAGGCAAGCCATTTCAGAAGTGGATGCCGCTCTTCCAGGCTTGTTTTAGTCAGGAAGCTCCAACCAACACTGTCCACCATGGGTACCCGTTACCACTATTGGCACATCACTGTCACAGTATGTACAACAGCCCTAAACCCTACTCTCTTTTGTGCCAATCTTACTGTCTCAAACACACCTATCTCCATTACCCTAGTCACTGAATCAATCCACCTCAGCGAGGGGTCTTCCTCTCCTGTATTGTCCCTCCACCCTCCCAAGCATGACGTTCCTCTACAAGGACTGATTCTGCCTTACAACATGTCCAAAGTATGTCAGACAAAGCTTCAGAATCCTTGCCTCCAAGGAGCAGCCTGGCTTCCCCATTTGCAGGACGAACTTGTTTGTTCTTCTAGCAGTCCATGGTTGTTGTTGTTGTTATGTGCTGTTGAGTTGCTTGCGACTCATAGTGACCCCATATACAACAGCTCTAAACTCTGCTCTGTCCTGTGCCAATCTCACTGTCTCCGACACACTCATCTCGATTGCCCCAGTCACTGAAACAATCCATCTCCCAGAGGGCCTTCCCCTTCTGCGCCTGCCCTCCACCTTCCCAAGCACGATGTCCCTCTCCAAGGACAGGTCCCTCCTTACAACATGACCAAAGTATGTCAGACGAAGCCTCAGAATCCTTGCCTCCAAAGGAGCAGCCTGGTTTAACCTTCTCAAGGATGAATCTGTTTGTTTTCTTAGCAGTCCATGGCACTCTCAGCACTCCTCTCCAATACCAAAGCTCAAAAGCATCAATTCTCCTTCTATCCTCCCTGGTCATTGTCCAGTGCTCTGACGCATAACAAGTGATTGCAAAGACCATGGCCTGTACCAGACACACCTTAGTCTCCAGAGACACATCGTTGCTCTTGAGTACTTTAGCGAGGTTCCTAACAGCAGACTTTCTCAAGGCAATACGTCTTCTAATTTCCTGGCTGCTGGTGCCAAGAGTGTTGATTGTGGAGCCAAGCAGACTAAAGCTGTGAACAATCTCAATTCTTCACCAACCATCTTGATGCTGCCAATTAGTCCAGTGGTGAGAATCTTTGTCGTCTTGACATTGAGCCTTAATCCATATTCAAGGCTGCAGTCCCTTAAGCTCAGCAGCAAGTGCTTCAGGTCCTCCTCAGTTTTAGCAAGCAGAGATGGGTCATCTGGATAATGCATATTGTTGATAGATCTTCCACCAATCCTGATGCCACATTTCTCCTCATAGAGCCCAGCCTCCTGGATGATCTGTTCTGCATATAGGTTGAAAAGATATGGAGACAGGACACATCCCTGGCATATGCCCTTCCCAATTTTGAATCATGCAGTGTTTCCTTGCTCTGTTCTGACGAGTGCCTCTTGGTTCTAGTATAAGTTTTACATTAGCATGATCAAGTGTTCTGGGCTTCCCATTTTTCTCAGAGTCAGTCACAGTTCATTATCCACACAGTCAAACACTTTGCATAATCAATGAAGCACAGATAGACATTTCTCTGGTACTCCCTGCTTTCAGCCAATATCCATCTAACATTAGCTACAAAATTCCTAGTAGCATGAACCCTTCTAGACCCAGCCTGGACTTCTGGCAGTTCTCTGCTGATGTACTGTTCATGAGGCCTTGAACACGAATGAGCAAAGACCAGATGAGTTGTTGGAGGATATCAAGGGTATTACCGAAGAAGAGTGCAAACATTCATTACAAAGAAAGAAGAGGAAGAAATGACCAAAGTGGATGTCAGAAGAAATTCTGAATATTGCACTGGAGCACAGAGAAGCCAAAGCACAAGGAAGAGATCAAGATACTAAAGAGCTGAACAGAAGATTTCAAAAGGCAGCACGGGATGACAAAGTAAAATACTACAATGAAATGTGCAAGGAGCTGGAGTCAGAAAATCAAAAGGATCGAACTCGCTCAGCACTTCTTAAGCTCAAGGAACTGAAGAACAAATTCAAACCTCGAGTTGCTATAATCAAGGATGCTTTAGGCAGAGTATTAAATGATCCAGGAGGTATCAAAAGAAGATGGAAGGAATATACTGAGTCATTGTATTGAAAGGAATTAGCAGACACAGAATAATTTAATGAAACAACATATGAGCAAGAGCCTATGGTGATGAAGGAAGAAGTTCAAGCTGCTTTGAAAATAGATGGTATACTAATTGACATATTTCAGTTAACAGATGCTGCCCTGGATGTGCTCACAAAGTTGTGTCAAGAAATCTGGATAACAACCACTTGGCCAACTGACTGGAAGAGATCTATATTTGTTCCCATTCCAAAGAAAGGTGACCCAACAGAGTGTGGAAACTACAGAACAATATAGTTGATTTCACATGCAAGTAAGATTCTGCTGAAGATTATAAAAAAATGACTGGAATAGCAGTCCATGGTATATTCAGTATTCTTCTCCAGCGCCACAGCTCAATGGCATCGATTCTCCTTCTATCATCCCTAGTTATTGTCCAGCTTTCTGATGCATAGCAAGTAATTGCAGAGACTATGGCCTGTATCAGGCACACCTTAGTCTCCAGACTGGCATCACTGCTCTTTAGTACTTTGGAGAGGTCTCTGACAGCAGACTTTCCCCATGTAATTAATCTTTTAATTTCCTGGCTGCTGGTACCAAGATTATTTATTGTGGAGCCAAGCAAACTGACACTGTTAACTATCTGAATCTCTTTACCATATAACATGATGCTACCAATCAGCCCAGGGCAATTTCTGATCTTTCACTTCAAGCAAAATTTAGTATATTTTGTTTTATTTTAAAAGTAGAATTTTTTAAGTACTCGACAATGCACTGTTTATGTTTATTTGATTATTTATATACTTTGGTTTATGTATTTATGTTCATGAATTATGAATTATAGCTTTCTTAAATAAGGAAAGTAACTTGAATATTATTTTGGATGACTCATATGATTCTAAAAAATAGATTTTGAAGCAGGGTCATGTGTCGTTAAATGCATGATATTTGTCAGTTGGAGAGTGTGTTGCATTTTAATCTCAGAAAATATAACTGCTTACTAAAATGTAAACACTTTTTCATGTTCCCTTTGGTGGTATGTATGTCCTTGTGTGGGAATACTGTGAGGTCTAAAATAATGATGCCATTAACTCCACATTGCACTATGCATTCATTCTCTGATTTGTCAAACTGCCAGCTTGGACTTTGACCATTGATAGCATGACCTTGCAACCCTTATCCAGTCCAGTCACAGTTGAATGCAAACATCTATATGCATTGGTTCAGGAAATAGAGCCTTACGTGAGAATAAGAAAGAAAAGAGTAAAGTCGTGAGAGGAAGATAAAACACAAACACTATTTCTTTATGCTTGGAATGCCGAAGTAGAGATTACGATCAGTTCCTTTGACAACCACCTTTTCTCATAAATACCAGTTGTGTGCTGGGTCAACAACAGTGGTTGTGGAACAAGTAAGCTCAAGTCAAATGTTCAGCTCTTAATCAGAGGAGTTCTCTGACGACCTGAACTACTGTTTATATTCTATTAAGTGGATGTAAACGACCTCTCTAAAGTACTCAAGAGCAACGGTGTCTCTCTGGAGACTAAGGTGTGCCTGATACAGGCCATGGTCTTTGCAATCACTTGTTCTCCATCAGAGAGTTGGACAATGACTAGGGAGGATAGAAGGAGAATTGACGCCTTTGAGCTGTGGTGCTGGAGAAGAGCATTGAATGTACCATGGACTGCCAAGAAAACAAACAGATCCATCATAGAGAGGATTAAACCAAGCTACTCCTTGGAGGCAAGGATTCTGGGGCTTCGTCTGACATACTTTGGACATGTTGCAAGGAGAGACAGGTCCTTGGAGAGGGACATCATGCTTGGGAGGGTGGAGGGACAGCGCAGGAGGGGAAGACCCTCTATGAGATGGATTCATTCAGTGACTGGGGTAAACGGGATGGGTGTGTCAGAAGCATTGGCACAGGACAGAGCAGGGTTTAGGGCTGTTGTACATAGGGTTGCTATGAGTCACAAGCGACTCGACGGCACATAACAACAACAACAGCAACAACAAAAGATCTTGAAACAAAGAACAGACTGTGAAATGAAAATATTCAGTAAGTATAAAACATTTTCTTATTTAAATTACTTCTAGTATTTTGAGACTTTTGTACTAATGAAGTTGATAGCTTAGGAGAATAAAATCATGGAATTACGGAACATTGGAAAGTAGAAGCTTATATTTCTGTGTTCTCTTCTTTTAGCACCTAAGAAAACCTTAATTAAGAAAGATGATCATGACACAGTACCACACAAACTAAATGTACTAACTTATAATTGGTTCTAACTCATAGAAACCCTCTAAGACAGAGAGACTGCCCAAGAGAGTTTCTGAGTCTGCACATCTTTATAAGGACAGACTGTCTTACCTTTCTGCCATGAACAGCTTGGTGAATTCAAATCATCACATTTTTTTATTAGCAGCCCAATGGTTACCTACAGAACCAATCATTGCTGTCATATTTGAAAGAAGCATGGCTGACTATACAGTGCATTTCTGAGGCTGTCAATCTTGGTGATGTTGTTGCTATGTGCCATCAAGTCGCTTGCGACTCATAGTCATCCTATGCACAACAGCTCTGAACTCTGCTCTATCTTGAGCCAATTTCATTGCTCTTCAGTACTCTGTCCCTGACAGCACATTTTCCTTTGATTTCCTGGCTGCTGTTACCAAGAGTGTTGATTGTTGAACGAAGCAAGCTGAAGCTGTTAACAATCACAGTCTCTTTACCATCTATCGTGATTCTGCCAACCAGCCCATTGGTGAGAATCTTTGTTTTCTTGATGTTGAGCTTCAATCTAAACTGAAGGCTGTAGTCCTTGACCTTCTGGAGCAAGTGCTTCAGGTCCTCCTCAGTTTTAGCAAGTAAGGTTGTGTAATCTGTGTAACACAGGTTGTTGAGAAGTCTTCCTCCAATCCTGATGCCCCGTTCTTCCTCAACGTTTGTTCCACATCTAGATTAAAAAAGCTATGGAGATAAGATGCATGGAGCCACTGGCAAACCAGGACTGCCAGTGAAACACAACTTTTGATGGGTTTGCCCTATAATTCCCTATGGATTATATGACCAGAGCAGCCGTCCAACAAATTGGGCCCCTAAAGTGACATGATAAGTGAAATAATATTGCATATTGAATAGACAAATTCGGATTCTCAAATCACTGCAACTTCTGTCCTACTTATTTACGTTATTTGAGGTATTTGTGTATTACTCAAGAGGTAAACAATTATGATTGAGCACCTTCTAAGGCATCATCTTATTTTAGTTGTTTAAAACCTTTAGAGATATGATACCTTCATAGTCAAACATTGCCAGGTTTCGCTGAGGGGAAAAAAGCAGAAATTATCATCCTTTGTTTCTGATATGTAATTAGGTCACCAGGCAATTGAAACCCTGGTGGCCTAATGGTAAAGAGATAGTGGCATGGAACGGAAAGGCATGCATTTGAATCCACCAGCTACTGTGTAGGAAAAGCTAAGTAGTTTTTCATGTGATTTACAGCCTCTGAAAACCTGTTGGAGGGCTAGCTATGCGTTGGTTCTGACTCCAAATCAGGTAATAACAACACAACAGATAATCTTTGATTAAAATGAGTTGCCTTTTCTCCTGAAATGTGCTATACCGTACCCTCACGTAAATTACTATGGAATATTTTTGCATGGAATGCTCATATAAATATAAGTTGTCAGCCATTAGTTTGCAGAAATGTCTAGCTATTCCTTTTTTAAAAGAAACTGTAGGTGTTTTTCCAGAAATTCACTTTCTCAAAGGAGCTTGAGTCATGTTCTGGTTTTGTCATCTCTGTGAGACCTGAGTAAGCAATGCCTACCTGGATGCAGTATTTTTCACCTCTGTTTCCAGGTCTATGTATGGAAGGGCTTTACTTATTTCCCTTTAAAGAATTACCAAAACTGAATATGGGGAACTCCCCAAGCTCCAGGAGACTTTACAGGAAAGAATTGCTCACTCTCATAATTTAAACTGGTTTAGAAGCTGACCTCACCTTCTATCACCATGAGCTTCCAGTCAATTTTGCAATGAAGTGTGACAACAGTTTTAATAGCATGTGAACGCATATTTTATTATGAGGCCATTAATTTGTCCTGCCTGCCATGAGATGTTCTCCATATGTTTCATGGGAAAATGTCCTTCTGCATTGAGGTTGGGTTTTTTTTTTTCCTGATGAGTGTCTCTTCTCTTACGACATAGGTCTCTACTGGGTACCCTTTTCCCTTATCTGTTCTTGGCAAGGATTAGAATCATTCCATCATCTCATTTGTGCTTAGGAGAATGGAATTAAGGGAGTTATACCTTGAAGTTGAACATTTTCCTTTATTGCTCTGAGATATCTGCCAAGTATCGGTGCTTGACAGACTCGTCAATGAATTTAAGAGCATTACTCTCTAAAGAATCATTGTTAGCATACAGAAATAAAAAGACTATTAACTTTAGGAAAATTTCTGTGAGAATGGGTAAGGTTGAGCAGTTATAAGACAACATATATTGCTGGTTATTAGCTAATTCAGAAAAATAAAATTTGGATACTGATGTAATTTTGGAAGGAAAAATGAAACAGACTTCAAACTTAAGCATTAGAGAAATATATGTTAATAGATAATTATATACCTAGATATATCTCTGGGTATATTAAGAGGGACAGGTAGCATTTCTCAATCTCAGTTTTTATGAAGATAGTAATTTTATACTGAATCATATAAGATATTCATAAATGTTATATTATGTGTTGCATTTTGCATTAAAGGATGAGATGAGTAAAGTTGAATCACCACAGTATCCACTTTTAGCAATTTCTTCTCTAACACACTGAAACTTAAAAATTCATAAGTAGATGATTAATAAATACCGACCTACATCAAGAGTTGGATAAAATCCTACCTTCTTCACAGTTGTTCACTTCTGTTTCTATCTCCTTCCACTCCCAATCACTTTCACTATGGCACTGAAAGATGTTTTTCAATATTAAACTGTGATATATTCATCCAAGGTAAGCAATATTTCGGTAACAAAAATACCACGTTTGAGTCACTTTAGCAAACACATCAAGTTGAATTCAGAATGCCAGCTCCAGTGGAAGGCTATATCTCTCTGCATTGGCTCCAAATGGTGATCTTTGCCTCCTTTAAACATGTGTAGGCCTGGTGTTCCTTGAAAATCTCCATGGATCCTTCCCGAGGTCTTCTTCTAACTATATACTCTGTACTCTGCGCCATGCTCTTTGTTCATGGTGTCCTGAAGGACTTTTATCTCTGTTCCCCTTTGTGCTCCTTTCAGTTAGTTTATTTATGTTTTTATAGTATATTCTTCCCATTTAATTTTCCCCTATTCATTCATTGTCACACATTTTCCTCTCTGCCCAACACCCCCCCGCCAGTTTGCTTTTCTCTTTGAAAAGGAAAAAAAAATCTTTCACTGTTATACAATCCCCCCTACTCCAAGTCCACAGTCCATTCTATTATGCATTTCTTTTTCTGGAATTTTGTCATGAAAATAATACCTAATCGTATCATCCTTTTAAACAATTAATTCTCTCATCTACTTCAATGGAGTATACACCATTTATCTCTCTTTTCTTAGGTTCCCTCAAACCCCGGTGTCCGTCCCATTTTACAATGGTGGCACTACACAGTATTTGTCCTTTTGTGACTGAGATATTTCACTCAGCATAATGTCGTCCAGGGTCACCCATTTTGTATAATATTGCATGAGTTCCTTGTTTTTCAATGCAACATAGTTTTCCACTGTGTGAATATACCACAGCTTCTCTATTCATTTGTTTGTTGATGGGCACTTGGGTTGTTCCTAGCTCTTTGCTATTGTGAACAGTTTCAATAAACATGGTTATGCACATATCTGCTTGAGTGATAGTTCTGGTTTCTTTAGGGTATATTCCCAGTAGTGGAAATACTGGGCCGAATAGTATTTCTATTTGCAACTTTTTGAGAAAGCTCCATACTGTCTTCCATAGCGGTTGCACCATTTTACACTCCCACTATTAAGGCTTCCAGTACAACCTCGTCAGCATTGTTGTTTGCTGCTCTGTTGAATTTTGGTATTCTTACTGGGGTAAGAGGATATCTCGTAGTTGTTTTGATTTGTATCTCTCTTAGAGCTAGGGATTTTGAACACTTCTTTATGTGTTTGTTTTCATCTGAATGTCTTCTTTGGTGAAGTGTCTGTTCATATCCTGTGCCCATTTTTCAATTGGGTTGTTTACCTTTGTTTTGTTGTGGTGCTAGTGTATTCTATAAATTCTAGATATAAATCCCTTATCAAGCATGTCATTGCCAAATATTTTTCCCAGCCTTTTACTGTTTTTATGATGAAAATATGATGAAGGACATATCTCAGGCAAACTCCTCTTACATCAGATCAGGATTGTGTCTCCAGGAATGGTAGACTTTAAGAATGATACAGTAGCCCTGCGCCAGGGTTATAATGTGTCATACCTCATCAGTATCATACTGGAATGTGTAAAGAGATGGAGTTGGAGAATAAAAAAAAGAACTTAGTCAGAATTTCACAAACTGGAAGAACTGAAAAACAATTTCAAGCCTTGAGTGGTAATACAGAGAGATTCTATGGAAAGAGTCTTGATAGATCCAGGAAACAGAAAAAAAAAACGGAAAGAACACATGGAATCGCAATACCAAGAACAACCTGTAACTGTGGTGATCTAACTGGGGGGAGGAGTTGTGCTTCTAAATGAAGAATTTGTCTCTGGTTGTTTGATTTCACTATTGACTCTGTTCAAGGAAGATGGATAATATCCTCCTGTGCGAGTTACAGCCTTAGAAATATACTGGAGGATCAACTATAGGTTGGTTCTGAACACGTGACAACACATTAGTTCTTTAGTTAACCCTACCTCATTAACAACAAATATTATCTAGTGATAAATGCAGATCTTTTCCTTAAGACACAATATTTTAATAATTGCATAATCAGAATGATTTATGATAGCTTTAAATATATTTTATATTGGTTTCCATACAAAATTTGTATCTCTTGTGCTTTGCTTACAGACATTGTGTTTCACACATTCCTCTCTTCCTTTGAGTTTGATATCACCATTCCCCTACACTGTGTTTTACAAAATTAATCATTGATCCCAGAGCCCATGCTAAACCCTGGAGTTTCAGATTCCAGCTGAATATTTCCAAATTCCTTCACCCACTCCCTCTGCCCGTAGCAAGCATATAAGTGATTGAAAAGACCATGGACTGAATCAAGCCCATCTTAGTTTTAAAACTAACATCATGCTCCTCAATGATTTAGAGAGGTCCCTGACTGCAGACTTTCCCAATGCAATAAACCCTTTGATCTGCTGAATGCTGGTGCCAAGTGTATTGATTGTGGATCCAAGGAAGATGAAGTCATTGACAGTTAAAAGTCTCCATAGTCCATGCCACACAAATTGGAAGACAGTTACCTCACCAATTGACTGAAAAAATATCTAAATCTGTTCCTATTAAAAACAAATTCTTCAAAAAGGTGCTGAAACTATAGAAAAAGACAACTAATATTGTTATTCTTGTTATTAAGTGTCATAAAGTTTTCTATGAACCATAGTGACCCTATGCACAATAGCTCTGAATGCTGCCCTATCCTCATTGACTCCGACGCACCTACACCTAATATCCCAGTTATTGTGTCAATCCATCGCATCCAGTGTCTCCCTTTCCTGTGCTGTCCATCCCCCCTTCCACCCATGATGTCCTTCTTCAGGGACTGGTACCTCCTGGCAACACGCCCCAAATGTATGAGCTAGAGCTTCAAAATCCTTTCCTTCAAGGAGCAGCCTGATTTCACCTCTCCAGGATAAAAATGTTTGTTCTCTTTGTGGTCCATGGTATGCTCAAAACTCTTCTCCAGCACCACATCTTTGTTTTTTTAATATTTTAATTTATTTATTTTTCATTCCAATGAACATCTACAGAGATTTTGGAATTCCATTCATTCATTGTTGCACCCTTCTTCCCGCCC